>NC_055966.1:22387665-22430165 GCF_018492685.1 Alosa sapidissima | reverse complement strand
GCCTTGAGCCTCCAGTCTGTCTTCTCTTCTAGCCCTGGAGCAGTGCTGCCAACCTCTGGCTATGTAATCACATCCTCTCTCTCTCTCTCTCTCTCTCTCTCTCTCTCTCTCTCTCTCTCTCTGTATGTGTGTGTGTGTGTGTGTGCGTGTGTGCGTGTGTGCGTGTGTGTGTGTGTGTGTGTGTGTCTGTGTGTGTGTCTGTGTGTTTGGGTGTGTTTTCTGGCTTACACTTGACTTTCATGTTTGGAAGGCCATTATATTAATGTTGATAAATAATATTCAAATTATTTACATTTATTTACATTAGTGTTTCCCATTCTATTTTTGTTTTTGTTTTCATAGTTGCTTCATAAATAGTTTAATTAATGTATTTATCGAGAAGTGTGTGATTTAGTATTTGTATTTCATTATTACGAATGAATAGAGAAAGCAAACCCACATTTAGTGTTCTAAAAGCAATAATGGAATAACTCCACTACCAACATGTAAAAACATATACTGTTTTACAAATGCAATAAATGAGTAGTTCCACTACAAATGCATACAGCCTCTGACACAGACACACACACACACACACACACACACACACACACACACACACACACACACACACACACACACACACACAGACACACACACACACACACACAGTCATACATTGCCAAACACACTGAAATTAAACATTTACAAATGTTAACACCAAATATTGGTTTGTGTTACAGCGGGTTATCGGAGGTGACTGCAGCTGTGCGGGTGCCGCGTGTTCCATGGCTGCTTTGCGTCCCTGGACCCCGGCCAGGATGCAGCGGAAGAGCACCTATTTTGTCGAGAGGTAATTGCTACACAGTAGCCTCTGATTGCCAGGATCTACCCCAGCCCTCTCTGCCTCTCTCTTTCCACCCAGAAAAAAAAAAACGACAGCCTGATTACAAATCAACTTATTGATTTGATGAGTGCAAGATGTTTGCTAATAACTGCTCTCATACCATCTGTTAATCTTTGTTGTGATTAAAGAGCTAATCCCGGCGGCCATTATTCCCAATGACATAGCCTGGGATCTTGTGCTTATACGAGTTTAAAGCCTTAGCCTCCTCACCAGCCGCACAGAAGGGAAAGGATCACAGCGTATATCGGCGATCGCGGGCAATGATTGAGAAACCGTGCCTCACCCCCGTAACTACTCTCCCCCGCAAACAACAGCGAACCTGATACAAAAAAGAATTACAGCCCCCACTAAAAGTCCATTACCTCGTATAATCACACAAAATGATTTTTCTTGAATATGATAATAAATCAAGCTGCTGGATCAATAGCTCACTGGCCAACTGCTATGCACTGATAACGTATCAATCAATATTTGGTATTTAAATTTTAATTAATACAGGAGATGGGATGGGGTGCCCCTGCTAACAGCGGGAGAAATATTATCTCTGATAAAAAATAATAGGGAGGGGGAAATAAATAAATTGATAAAAAAGAATACAAGCACTGCTGGCGCACTAAAGCTGTTCCTCATATCTGTCATTGATCAGTCAGTGGCTTGACTCTGATTAACCACCAGGGGAATTCTTTAAGAGGAAGGAGGGAGGTGGGAGTGTGTGTGTGTGTGTGTGTGTGTGGGGGGGGGGGGGGTTGTTGCCGGGCATGCTGGGTAACTGGGATAGGATTAGGAGAATGGAGGCCTGTAGATTTGGCAGACACCCATACAGGAGGCACTAGTGACAGAGCTTTACACAGTGAAATCTACACCACAAACTAGCAATACCTAGACATGCATAGATGCACACACTGCATACATCACACAGATACACACACACACACACACACACACACACACACACACACACACACACACACACACACACACACACACACACACAGATACACACAGACACACACACACACACACACACACACAGTCCCATTTAGCCAGACATGTGTGCATGTCTATCAACAGAATGTTGTTTATGTACATCAATGAAATTGTCAACAACCACTCATGGAAAAGAATGCTGAACCATTCTCTGTGATTATAAACACATAATTATTCAATATTAATACACGTCCATAACAACAGTGCAGACAGCTTTTGTTTGCACAATTTTATGTTGACAGTATGTGTCACTGGCATTGATAAGTCTCACAGCCATATCGGCCAAACGAATCCAGAGGATTGAAAAAAAAAGCCTTTCAAGCAAGCGGAGCGAATTCAATACTTTTGTCATAACAAAGTCCTCTGGCCATTCGTTATGACTGTCTTGGTCCAAGCAGCACATGTAAGCTGTAATTTTAGTCTGTTTCCTGGATTGCTTTGCCATGCACAGTGCGAGAGCCACAATTAATTTGACATTGCGTCTGCCTGACAGAAACACTTAAGCAAAGCATTTCAGCAGTGCATTTAGTTATTGCATCTAAAGTGAGCCTGCTTGCACACTATGCAGAAGGGGAGGAATAGTATAATCTTTTCTTAAGGTTTTAACAGTTAAATCACTGCTTAAACATACTAGTACCAACTGTTATTCAATTGGATTGTCAGGGATGACATGTGCAATTGCAATCCTTTTGCTTTGTAAAAGGATTAAAATAGATAAATATAGAACAACATTAGGCTACCCAGCATTTAGGATCTCACCTCTAGTGCCTTATTAAAAAGGTTTTGGTTGAAAAGAGGTTTTTGAGAATCTCTCTCCTGGTGCGATGGTTTAGGTTTCATGTCTTAAATATTGTGCAGTAATGAATTTGAAAAGAGCAGAATTATTCTTACTAAAGAAAGTTGAACTATTGAATCAGTCAGATGGGACTCCGAGAGGAAATTAGTTTTGCAGGGTTGTAGAGTTTTGTTTTTCAGTGAACACTGCATGTTCTTAAATAATGGCAGTAGAGGTTGCCAACAAAAATTACGTGACCAGTGTTCGTTCATTTTAGGTGTTGTAAGATAAATCACAGTTATGTTCTTGGAAAAGGACGAAGAAATATTAATGCATATTTCATTTATAGCTCGAAATAATGACAGACATATTTTTTCTTTTTTACCCAAAAGCCAGTAAAAACAATATTTAATTGGTTATATGTGCATTTACAACTGAAATAATATAGCCACCAGAAGATATGCCTTCCTGCTTTGGGTATCTCAGAAGTGTGCTTTACACACACACACACACACACACACACACAAATATGTAATTTTACAATTTTACATGTTATAACAATAATGACTCAATTTTCTGAAAAGTCTTCAGTTCCCCAAAATTACAAAAAAATCTGAAATCTCATATGCACTTTTTGTAAATGAAATACCAAATGTTATGACGAAAGGAAGGGAGAGAAGCTTGATTAAGGTGCTCTGTGGTCATAACTGAGCTGTCATCATCAAAGAAAGGTTATTGATTAACAGCTTTACTTATTGTACGTCACATATGCAGTGATCCGCAGGCACTTAGAGCAATCAATAGAGCTGTTTAAATACCAAAAATATGGTGATTCTCTCTCTCTCTAAAATCAGGTTATATATTAATATATTAATGACAGAAAACAGTTTTACATTTTTTATTCAAATTGCATAAACAACTTAAATAAACATAGTATGACTTTGTGAAGAGTAAAAGATTCTATGCAATCATCACAGTATGTCCACTACTGCAAAGTAGACTACACAGCATTTTTTTTTCATCCATACAATAAGCTGTTTTTGCAGTAAAGTGAATCAAAATGTGATGAGATATGTTTTTTGACCAAGAAGATATGGGACTCATTTTCATCTTTCTCTCTCTCTCTCTCTCTCTCTCTCTCTCTCTCTCTCTCTTTCAATGTTCTGTCCAAGAGAGAGCTCAATTGAATGAGAAACTGATGAGAGCAGTTGTTTGAATATGAGAGGAAAGAGAGGGACCAAGAAGGAGGAGAAGAGAGAGAAAGGATGGTCAGGCAGCCTGAGGGACTGTTGTGCCCATTGTCTGACCAGCGCTAAGTGGTGCTACCACAGCACAGGCAGAGCCATAGAGTCCCACAGCCACCACAGACGAGACACCGACTGACCTCGCCGGGGTCACATGGCTGTCAAAGGTCACGGCTGGTTGCGCAACATTCACAGCACTTTCCTTCCTCGACCTCCAACATCTCTCACGCTAACTCCACCTCACCCTGGCTCTGCTACCCACAAGGCCTCTACAATCTGCGTGTCCCGGCTACACGAGCTGTCATTAGCCTATGAAGCCACCGGCTCCCAGAGCACTGCATGGCTAGTTCATCTACCAAGAGCTATGGCTGCAGCTAACGATTAATTTGATAGTCGATTCATTTAGCGTTTATTTTATAGATTGATCAAATAGTTGCTCGATCAGTAAAATATCAGAAAAGGTTGATGAGTGTTTCCCAAAGTCCAAGAATATGTCCTCAAATGCCTTGTTTAGTCCACACACCAAAGATATATAGTTTACTGTCAAGTCACTGTTACTGTTACTGTTAGTTTACTAGTTTAATATTTAAGTTTAAGGAGGTAAAATCACATAATTTTTAGGTTGTTTCCTTAAAAAATTACGAGCCATTTGGAACAATTACCGAAATAGTTGATTAATTCAATGGTTGAAAGCTGATCAATTAAACGATTCATTGTTGCAGTCTTATTAAGAGTGCTCATGGCAGTTACAATGGGTGTTTGTTTTGATTTCAGTTTTCTGATCACCATGGAAGAGGCTTGGTGGACAAAAAGCACAGACCTCCCCATGCCAAGATTGAGTTTAGAATTTAGAATGCAATGCTTGCTTGCAGATGAAATGTTAAGAGCATGTAATGCTCTGTTGGGCTCAGGAACAGAGCTAATTTAAGAATCCCTGATAATCCGCACTAACTGATATGAGGGCACTGGGCCAAGTGTCCTGGCTGGGACAGTCTGCTTGAGCTCATGATTCATCTGGCCTTTACATTACTCTAATTGAGTTAGTGTCCTCAGTTGGATGTGCTTGGCATTGACCTAGGAAGAGGGAAGTGAGAGCAACCTGCAGGATTAATGACAACTCATATGGACTGGTGATCTGGCTATCAGGATGACCAGTTGTGCTTTTTTTTACTGTCTTTTATGTCTGTGGAACTGAAACGGCAGCATTAAACAGAGGCCTAAAAGTAAATGTTACTCACAAAATTTCTGCCTTATGTTGTGCAGAATGTTGCGGAAAACCACTTGTTTTGCCAACAGCATGCCTCTTAACAGACATTGCTGTATAACCAAAACAATGTCTATGGCAAGCGAAACCAAAAAAAGACTCAATTGGAGCTTGTTTTGGAAGCAAAGTGACAAGAGGCACACATGTTATTGTAGGAAATGGCAAAAATAGGCAAACAAAAATGACTCACTGTGGTGGGTAATTGTGATAAACTTTCAAATGTCCACTGTGGTCTCAGCTTTGTTTCCCGTTAGTGTAACAGGGTCTGCAGACGTGCTCTTTCTGATGGGATGTTTTGCGATATTGCAAACGGGCCCATGACAACGAGGGAGGCAGAGAGAGAGAGAGCGAGAAAGAGGTCGGATAAGAATCCTCATGAAATGAAAACAAAGACAGTAAGTCAAGAGAGAAAACTCAGGAACGACAGATAGGTGAGAACTGTGAAGTGGAGGAGGAGGAGGAAGAAGAGGAGGCGGAGGAGGGGGAGGGGGGAGGAAAAGAGATTGAAATAAAGTAAGGAGGAGAGGAAAGATAGCACAGAGGAGGCAGATGACAGGCAGTTGTGGAGACAGGGCTGTTAGTTTATGTAGCTTGTGGGGCTGAGTCGACTGGAAAATTTTGATCACTTTAATTTACTATATCCAGCATGCCTGTTCTCCCTGTCCAGCACCTTTATCAAGCCCCTGTGAGCTGGTATTGATTTTTTTATTTTCTGCTCGGGATAAGAAGACAGCGAGTTAGGGAGTGCAAGTGAATGGAGAACTTTCCTCAGATTGCCGCTATTCTCCAGCTTATTGCACCCTGTCGTTTGTGCTTTCAGATGATGTCCAGTGTGCCATGGCTGCTCCAGCCAATAAACAAGGTGACTAACAAAAGAACAGGGGGGCAGGAGAGAGAGAGAGGGAGAGAGAGAGAGAGAGAGAGAAGGAAAAAGAGAGAAGAGAAAATCAGAATGCAGGAGAAACAAGAAAGAGTGAAGCGAGGGTCTCCTAACCAAGCCCGAGTCATCCAGTTCCTGATATTATCCTCATGTTGGAAAATAGACCGAATGTGTTTCATTAAAAAAAAAAAAAACATTGGTAACAGAAATTTGAAATATCCATGAATGTTTAATAGTTATTTCAGGACATTCATTTGATATTGCATTGACTGATTGAGTTTTATGAGAAATACACAGCTTTTCAAAGCAGTAGCACTTCAAACATAATTTTCACATTTCTTGAAGACAAATGATTTACCACCAAGGGAAAAACAATACATGGCTTTTAATGTTATATTTGTGTGTGTGTGTGTGTGTGTGTGTGTGTGTGTGTGTGAATGTTCTCCTTGAGCAAAATTAATTATCACCCTTGCCCCACAGAAAATGCAATTAATAGACAAAATAATGATTGCTTCCAAACTGTGATAGGACCTCATTCACAAGGTCCCTTAAATTGACCGAAATCTCATTAGTAGTGTGTTTTTTCCTTATCACGTGTGTGTTTGCGTGTGTGCATACATGTCATGTTTGTTATTACTACTATTATCATGTTAATATTATAACAAAAATACTAGCAATACTCACAAAGATCCATGAAGAGAACCTACCATTCAGTGCGAGCAGAGTAACAGACAGAGGAATGGAGGAGAGAGGGTGAGAGAAAGCAAGAGAGACAGAGAAAGAAAGTGGTTCAGGGAGTGAAAGAAAAAGAAGGAAAGAGGGAGGGAGAGAGAGAAAATCTCAGCCGAAAAGAGGAGAGGTTAGTGACAGTCTGATAAAAGATGTCTCCAAAACACTAATTAAAATTGAATACCCCTGCAAATGCAGCGCAACATGCAATCTCCAGGTGATTCATTTAGGACAACTATCTCAGTGTGAGCCTTTATTTTTAATCGCCGACACTTTAGTGTCTCAAAAAATGCTCCTTCTCTTTTATTTCACTTTTCTCCCAATTTAGTGTCTGTTCATCCCTGAATAATCCTCTTAAGCGTTTGTCACACTGATCCCTGTGTCATCCACGGAAAAATGAAATCAAAGCAAATAACCTAAAGAGTCCTGTTTCAAACACAATGTCAATTTCTGTACTCATTAACCAAAGGGAGGGGGGAGGGATGAATCGCTCTACGATTGTAGAACTACATCCACAATGGTGATACCATTACCAGGGAATTCAGAGTAGAGTCTCTTTTTGCAGTTGGATTTGAAATTAAATTGAACATAGCCATTTTCTGAACTACAAGTATTTAAAGATATTTTAGAGTTGTAATGCAAGGTGTCTGATATTCATGGTGTGGTTTGTGTTCAGGTGTTCAATGATAGGTCCAGTATTTCTGAATAATATTTACACTGAAAAATAACTTTATCTTTCACAAAATATGCATACATTTTCAAGCAATTCTGTGAAAGTAATAGATATACGATGAAAGAGGAGATCGTATCAAAATGTGGACATAAGGTTATCTCGTTTTTCCCTTGATTTTCAAGGCAATCTACCTTAATAGACCTTAACAAGCTCACCACAACACAAAGCCTTGGCCTCCATATTGCCACTACCAATGCGCTCTGCTGCACCAAAGCCATGACAACCAGATAGACAGCTCTGTATCCAGATGTACTGGAACGGTGTAACTGCACCAGTATCCCCAGTGGGAAAGAGTGGATCCAGATGTTGACATGACACATGAGGGTGGCGTTGGTCTTAGCTGACAATCCACTAAGTAAGTAACCGAAGCAGAAGAAGAGAGAAGCACGGCCGATCACGTTGTGACTCAACTCTTACTGGAACTGGGAGTCTGCTGCTGGAGGCTAGTACTCCCTGTTTTACTATAAAAAGGAACTAGTTCAGCTGGGATAAAAAAACAACAATAATATTTCAGAAAATATGAGCTGTTGAAAGACACTGGAGTAAAATTGAAAGAAACCTTTTAAGTCAACTTCCTCTAATGGGTTACCTAAACGTTTCAGTATTGTGGGAAATTCATTACAATCCAAACAAACATTCTCAGAAGTGGAATGACAATGGTATCCAGATTTGGATGAACAGAATCATCTGTAAATTCTGGTAACAATTTGCCATATCAGTCTTGTGTACAGATGTATCCCCGCATCGACTGATATCTGTCAATATTGTTTTCCTTTGAAGTGCTTGTAGGCCTACTTTACTGGACTGTACATTTTGTATCATGTACATGAGAGAGTTGATTTGTCACAGTGCATTACATTTAAGGAGCATTCATTTGGAGACTCAGCCTTGGATAGTGGAATTCATAGGCAAAAGCACTGAGCACTATAGACAAGAGGAACACACCATAAATTACAGTAATCGCTACATAATGATTTAATCAACGTGTTTTATTTCTTTTAACTGGAAGCTCTCCAATTTGCTCCAGTTAGTCCATTATTCTGTTTCCCAATACAGCCCAGCTCAGTATTGCAGCTAGATTAAGTCGAGACGATCGGTATTGAGAGGACTTCCTGAGTGTGCCATTTCTAATTGTATAATTGTGCCGTTCTCTCTGGCGACCAGGAGGAAGTATGCACTGTGTCATGGAACATGCCCTCTGCTAACCAAAAGAACATGTTTTGGTTAGGAGAATGTGAGTGTGGTAGTCAGACAGTCACGCCGTCTTCTTGTCTGCTAACTTGATTACTGTTTCTATATGTGTTTTTATACTAGTGTGCTTTTCACAGCTTCCCTAACCATGGTGTGTGTACAATATGTGTCAGTGTGTATGCACATGATATATTGCATGTGTTTATATGCATTTATGTGTGCACATGTGTGTTATGTACATGATTTGTGTGTGTGTGTGTGTATGTGTGTGTGTGTGTGTGCACATTTGTTTGTGTTTTTTCTGGCCTCATGGGGGCATGTTCTGGTTAAGAGGGAAGGGAAGAGAAGGGTGTGCTGTAGGGTTAAAGGAGGTCACCACACTGCAGTAGCTCTGGGTGGTACAGGGCTCTGGTTGCCGACGTGCTTTTTTCTGTTACTTCTCCCCTATTTAATGTGCCCTATTCCTACGTGTGTGTGTGTCTGTGAGGAAGAGAAATGTTGATGAAATGATGAGACGGCAACAATAATCTCAAAAGCACACACACACACACACACACACACACACAGACAGACACACACACAGACACACACCCAGACACACAGTCACAGACAGGTGGCAGCTGCAAACTCAGTTCATGAGGTTAAATGCATAAAAAGGGAAATATGTGAATATCGCTTCACCCCTAGCCCATAATCTTATGAATGCACACAAGTGTCTCCCATCTTCACAGTCAGTCGTGTATGTGTATGTGTGTGTGTGTGTGTGTGTGTGTGCCCGCTCTGATGGGGGTGGGAGGGCACAGGATCTGAAGGCAGCCACTTTCACTTCCTACTGTCTGGTCTCTGTGGCCAATGCCCATGTGATCCGTTCCACTGCGACACACGACACAGGGCAACCTTTGTGACCGAGCGACTGATGCAATCAGAGTCAGATTATTAGTGTAAAGCTCTCGCCAGTTACCCAGAAGGCCTCTGAACTCACTATTCATCTGGCCATTGGGTTACTTGGCCATTTTAATTTCTCTCGGTCTGTCTGGTGTGTCAATTATTAGCCATTCTAGTCACTGTCTGGTATGTCAATTATTGTCCATTCTCATGTTAATTTCATACGGGAAGTGACTATGCAGCAACAGCTATAACTCATTAACATAGCTCTAATTCCTATCACTTGTTAGTCATAAAGACTGCCTTACTACCACACATGTTTGGACAAAATCCCAGCATTGACTCACTCTATCGTACTGTATCGTACTGTTTTCAAGTAATATTTTAATTACATGACTAATCTAAGAGCGAGCGAGTCTGAGAGAGAGAGAAAGAGAGAGAGAGAGAGAGAGAGAGGCATCCAGTGTAAGACATAAAACTTTTCCTCTTCCGGAAATTATGTCCATGATTTGGTTAACCTCAGACCTCCAAGCGTATGATTATGATATAAATAGTCAAAAGCGTCTCCACAGTATTCATTTCCCATCTGATCCCAGCTCTTTGAGGTGGCAGTCCATTTTCATTACCTGCTCTGCAGCAAACATTGTGTAGTTCACAAACATCGGGAGGAGTGTCTCTACAGAGGACAGGCCTATATACACACCCCTTATCCCCAAACTTGAAATCTTTAATGTGCATTTATGTAGCCAGAATGTACGCAAGATCCTCAGGCTACTGACTAGCAGAGAGGCCAGAGTATGAACAGGAGAGGACTTCAGGAGGACACTGCACAGCAGAGGCCGTGTATAAGCCTTAAAAGCCCTCGATTGTTCGTCATTGTGCTGAAATGAATGGCCCTTCAAAGACACTCATGTTGATGCACCTTATCCAGTATGATGCGTTACACAGTGCTTTATCAATATTTCATTTTATAAAGAGACAAGGGTGTGCTGGTAGATCAATGGGCTCCACGTGCCGTGCTACAATACAGCTTTATTTCCCCCACCGCCCTCAGTAATTTTTGCTCCCCGCCTTGGACTAAGGGATGTGGCTCTTCTGTGCATTATAAGAATTAGATTTGTCTGTCGGTGTTAAAATCCAATATCCATCATTGAATGAGCTCTTTTCTCTGCAATGTCCTAAGGTGTCCCTTTTTAGCGCAGATAAAAGGACCACAGTGTCATGGAAAATTACATTTCATGTGTATTTTAGACCTAGCATCCTCCCTGGAGGGCCAAAAATAATAATGTTGTTGAAGAGTCGTACACGTTTAGGCCCTGCTAGGTGGATGGAGAGGGGGTCGGTGTGGGTGGAAAGTGTATAAAAGGGGTAAACCTGACTAATTTTCGCAAGATGGTGGGGAGGACAGATAGAAACAAAGGACAAATCCATTTTATTCCCTTAATGAATAGTTTCATGGCAGAGGCCCAGAACTTTGAATGGTGTCAAATGCACCACTCAGTGATTGCACTGGCCGACTTCATAGAATTGAAGAGGTGTTGTACACTCTTAACTCTGTGGCTGATACATGGCCATGGGTTTAGAGTACAAGCAAAATGAAATTTATTGTGCCGATACTTTTTGGTCTTGTACCTATAGGCTGGATTTGTAAATTCAGATGTTATGCTATTAGCTATAGGAGGACTTGACACAGGAGATATTGCACACTGTTTGGACTTTTTGGACAGGCATTTCCTGGAGACTGTCCCATGAGCTCTACAATCACAAGCCCACATGTCACATTGTCCCTGTTGTCCCTACCAAGTCCCACCTCTTGTTCTATTTATCCTTCTTCCTCTTCTTCCTCCATCTTCTCAACAGCAACATTATCCGGCTTAGTAACTGAAAGCATCCGCACAGTTAGACAAGAGCAATGGCCCCCTTTTTTTTTTTATTATTATTTGGCTAATGTACTGGGCCATGTGGGCCTTTCATTTGAATAGCTCTTAGTTGTGCAGGGCAACGGGGCAGTTTTGTCATACAGCTGACCTTTGAAGTTCACAAGGAAAAGGGAAACAGAAGGGGGAGGAGGAGGTGGAGGAAGAGGGGAGGAGGGGGAAAAAAGAAAACTTGGTCCAAGGTCAAGAAAGCTAATTTATTTCCTTCATCCTCCACCGTCCCATGGCGGCAGACCACACACTGCCCATACAAGAGGGCCTTTAATGTGGGGAGGAGTGCATGGCGAGGGGCTGGCGTCACTCACTCCTGCATCTTTTAGGTCATGCATAACAAGCCTGGTGTGCTGCCGTGTTAGGGGAGCAGAGGAGAGAGAGAGAGAGAGAGAGAGAGAGAGAGAGAGAGAGAGAGAGAGAGAGGAGAGAAAAGCATATTATGGAGTCCTTTTTACTGCAAATAAACAAAGACTCAGCAAGTCACACTCTACTGATTACTTGTTCTGGTAGTACAGTGCAAAATATGAGTGTGACACTTAAAATACTGGTCATCTAGAAATGCTTGTTGTTGGAGTTGAAGGAAGTGGGAAAGTGAGTGGGGCCTTATCACAACTGTAGGATCTAAGGTCCTCCTCCAAGGTCCTTTACTGATGAAATCCAAGCTTTTAAAATGGATGGAAATCATGTACAGTGCTTGTATTCTTCTTACCAGTAGGACTGGAACACGTCCTGTGTGTATTTTTTTTTTTAGGTGTGTGGATCATATGTCAATGTTCAAACTTGGTATATCCTCGACTATTTGACAGACACATTTGAATCTACAGGTAGACTGTGACAAGTGGAACTGTAGACCTACAACAAACTGTTGATAATTGCAAGTACTTCAGAAAATGAAGATCTGAGCACTTCTACTGTATAAAAGGAGAAAAAAACGGTCCGATATAAGGAGTCACGGCGGCCAGAGGAAACTGGGATGAGGTCATTCCAAATCCCACACCCCTGCACTCTATCACTATGTCATCCCAGTCAGCTTGGGAAAGAGCGAGACAAAGAGAGAGAGAGAGAGAGAGAGAGAGAGAGATAGAGAGAGAGAGAGAGAGAGAGAGAGAGAGAGAGCAAAGGGGCGCTACACTCATTTTTTTCCACGTCTGATCATTTTCAAGGCTCCGTACTTTGCGACTGCAGTAATCATTTTGAGATGTTGCCAGTGGGCACTCAGCCCCCCTCCTGCAGGACCCAATGGGAGTCAGTCTGCCTGCAGGTAGGACCCTGGTCGGCTCAGCTTGCTTCACTGCTCACTGTGCTGGAGCTTTGAACGAATGCCATTCCGGCACTTGCCAAATTGTTTGTGTAAAACAAGCCTCCCCCACCCCCCCCACCCTCTCTCTCTCTCTCTCTCTCTCTCACTCCGTATCCACTCATGGAACCATCCATGCACAGTCTCTGTTAACTCAAGCTCACTGGTGCTGCAGACAGTACAGTGGCAGAGAAACAAAGCTGCCTTCACTGTCGGCTGAAGTGTAGTCAAACTTCACAGGTTTCCCAGGCACATTAGTCAAAACTCACATGCAAATGCAGGACCATTCTCAAAAGACAGTGTTTTGAAGTAATACCAGCATTGTTTATCTTTTAACATTCAAATCAAGATGTGTCAAATTTCATGTGTAGTTTAACACTTTCCCCACTTATGACCTGGTCAAATTTATTGTTAACAACTTAAACTATGAAGTAAAAAAAAGAGTTAAATGAGCATGAGGTTGACACAAATGGTCAGATATTTGAGGACCCAGCATTGTGTGAAGTCGGTTGTTTGCTTTAGGGTTGCGAATGGCCTGTTTTACTCTGAGCCTCTGAGTAAGTGACACTTCAGTGGTGCAAACTGGACGGACGCGATATAAAGAGAGAAGAGAGGAAATGATTTCTTATTGTTGCCACCTCTAGGGCACACATGGTGCATGCTGTAAAGCAGCGTTTAATCATAGCTCTGATGCGCACTGCTGTAGCCTCGAGTGGGGAGAGAAGAGGCGATGGAGTCAGACGCTAAGTTTAATTTTACACCCTCAACGGTTTGACAAAGACCAGACTCTGCTATTTACACTTTATTGGGACACTTAAAGTTTGTGGTGGAGATTTGTTAACTCTTTGCTAACTATGCACTAATCCAGAAAGCTAAATATCTGTGAAAATAGGCAGCGTTACTATTATAGCATTACTGTACAGTAGTAGCATTAACATAGAGCTGTCAGAAAGGCCAGCGTAGAGATTCGTTTAGTTTTAGAAGAGTAATATACATTAATAATCATAAAAACCAAGACATTGACAATTATTACCGTATTTATTATGACCGCCGCGCAGCGAAGCGGCGGTCATATAGGTTTAGTCAGATTTTTTTTTTTTTTTTTTTTTTTTTTCTTTTTCGCATGCCCAAATTTCCGTCAATGATTCCCGGGACACTGAAAGACCGGGGTACACAAAACTTGGTGGGCATGTACCCCCACATGGATAACATGGAACCGTCATTTTTCGTTTTGATCTGTAGCCCCCCCCCCCCCCGCTGGACTGGACCCCCCGAAAGGAGGGTAGGGCAGACACAGTTCTCTGTGAATATGTTGAGAACTGTAGGGCCTAGGATGACCATTTTTTCCCGTATGTTTGCCTCCAGGGGTCATGTTAACCCATTTCATGTGCACACATGTGCACAAACAGATACACACACACACACACATACATTCACAGTAATCATACGTATGACACATACTCACACAGTAGACATATGTACGCTTGCATGCACAGGCACATACGCAGGCACACACACAAGCACGCACGCACACACACACACACACACACACACACACACACACCCACACACATAACATAAACATAACACAAACAATCAAGAATTTCTCAGAATTATAAACAGGCAAGATGGAGGTGGGGTTGTATAAAATGAATTTTACATGTGAAATCTATGAACTAATCATGTTTTGGTACTTGTTGTCTAGCAGATACCAGTGAGAATTGAGTGTGGATAATGCAATTTAGTGAGACAGAATCATATAGGCCTTTCAGCGTGATTTCTTTTTGTGGAAAAAATGTGCTGGACTGGGCGGCGGTCATATTTTGTACCGCTCTGCGGTACATCTAGTTCATATTTATTATACAGCTCTCTTTAGAATGTTGCAGAAAGCTTCATTAGCATGAACAGACCTTTCCAACGTTCGGAGGTCTGATCATTTTGTTTAATGACCGCTGCAAAATACAATGACAGCAGGTTTTGTGCTTCTGATTCACATCTTTCATATCAAATAGTCTGTTCACTTATCACAATGGGATTTCATTGAAATGAAAGTCAGCAATATGTTGCTATGCAACACCTGAAACTTTCAAGTTCTATTTGTGTGGCGAACTATTTGTTTCTCAGTGGAAGCCATGAAACAGTAACAAGTTAAGTGTGACATTTGTGTGACATTTCTTTTCTCATTTTGTCAAGTAGCCATATGATAAGTAGGATAATGTATAGTCTGCCAGTCAATATTGGAAAATAATATCACTCATGAGGAACTAAGACCCCTCCACTTCATGTCAAGCTCATATTGGGACTTACCTTCTGGTATTGACTGTATCCCTTACATAATGCACGTATAGACAATGAATTCTAGAAAAAAATATATAAAAGTAGAATGTGCACTAACTTTTAAGACTGTCAGAGCTCTCAGTGACAGGCAATGTCATGATGTATGGAAAAAGGACTGTTTAGTCAAATTTATTGAGTGATCGATGATATATTTGCATCATTACCAACTAAATCTCTACACTCAATGTGTTCCTTTAATAGCAGATGTATCATAGATGAAACAAACCAATTTGGAAGTGGCAGATCAGCTCGAATTTGAACTAAGTAGTAAACGTACACCTGTTGCAGAGTCAACATTGTGGAAATCACATTTTATATATTAAATATTCAATCTCCAAAAACCGGTCAAACGTTTGGAAACTATTACGTTTGGAGATACTTTTGTATTCAAACAATATACACCCGTACAAACAAATCAAACAGAGTGTAGTCATATACAGCAAGAACAAAGGTCTTGTAATCATGGTCAGATTTTACATTAAATAACCTCCTTCACAGAATCATGTGGTCATTAACGTACTCCACCCCTAATATTAGGGTTTTAAAAAATGAGTAAAAATATTGTATGTATGTGTATTACAGGAATAAATGCGGTACATTGCCATACACGGTAATCAAGGTAACATATTTAAGTCCTCATAACCAGATATGTAATTATATGTTTGTGAATAATCAAAGACTAAAACAGGCTGAAGAACAAAATATGTCCTGAAATGCAATAAATGAGGCAATAAATAAACAAACATAAATAAATAAATAAATAAGCTCACATTTTTCTTTTTAATTAGCACCTGTGAGATGTTTCTTATTAACACTGGCCACTTAAAAAACGCTGCACTCCTTTTTTCTAATTAAGAAAAGTGGAAACAGATTAGATCGGGCCTTTGAACAGAGGTCAGCTTTTGCTCTTTGGACCACATCGCTGTTTGTTTGTCTGACACCATGAAGAGTCTCTGCCGTATCCTCTGAGAATGTCACTTAAGAATGTGTTTATTTTGGAAAAAGAAAACGAGAAGAAAAACACACAGAGACACACACACACACATCATGCTCTCTCTCTCTCTCTCTCTCTCTCTCTCTCTCTCTCTTTCTTGCGTCCTCTTCATCTCTCTTCTCTGCTTTTATTTCACCCTCACTCATCTCAAAGGAAGATCAATAAGACTCTCCTCGCTAAGACTCTTCTTGCTAAGACACTGTTGTTGTCGCTACAAGAGCTGCTATCCTCACTGCATTTTGTCATAGTTTGGCTGCCATGTTTGACACCTTTTGAATGCTGTGCAGTTTAACATGTATCTGACTGAGGTTCCTTGTAGGGAAAAGTGTTGTAGAGGTGTGGGCTAGATGATGAGTGTCAATCAAGAAGTCCTGGAGATGAACCAACGTGGCATCGGGATTGTCGAAAGGTTCGGTTGTGGAGTCGGGTTGTGTGTGTGTGTGTGTGTGTGTGTGTGTGTGTATGTGGAGTCGGGTTGTGTGTGTGTGTGTGTGTGTGTGTGTGTATGTGCTGTGACTCACCCTTTTCTGCCCTTTCCCACGCGGCCATTGATTGGGCTTTCATAACCATTTTTCCTTCTCTTTCATAGCCGTTTGCCGCAACAGGCCGTCTATCGATGTGATTTAAGAGCCTCCTCGCCCCTCTGAAAGAGCTCATTAAAAAGAAACGCAGGTATAAATTGTGTACGCGTGTGCCAAGTGTGTCAGAAACGCATTCATTTCGATCATGAGTAGATTTCATATCCATCAACACATATGCGATCGATTCACCGTGCTGTTGGTCCACAGCTCTGAGTAATACTAATATATTATATTTTCCCCTTGCTCTGATGAAAAACTGTTTTCATTCATTTATATCCTCCACCTGAGATTCCACAGACTAGAAAGTATACGTTTTCCTTACTTATCAAAAGTGGGCTTTCATTTTTTTCAAGACCAAGAGATTTCACATTTTATCACATTTCTCCCTGTTCCATTGTTCCATTTAGTGCCATTGTTTTTTTCTAACAGAGATGTGAGACCTTATGTCTATATCTGCTCTTGCCTAACTCTGCTAATATTACCCTGCCGTGAAAAGCACTTGACGATTTGTCTCAGCATCACAAGACAACTCCCATGACATTATTTAGGCCTTGGCTCATGTCTTAAGACCAAAATTCTGTGAGCTATAAATCTTAATACATTTGTCCATAATTTTGCATCATTGGTACCCTTTGGTATGACCACTGACAAATACCCACTTTCCCTTTTCCCCTCGCACACCAAAGTGAAGAACAAAATCTGTGAGCCATGCATGAGAGGGAACCAACAAAGGGGTCCAGATGGAAAGGAAAGAATGACAGAATTTAATAAAGTTCAACAAGGCAGAAAGGATTGCACAAGCAGTGAATGGAGTTTCTCTTTTTTTGCCTTTACAACTTCTGCCTACTTAAATACTTTTACACCCCAACCTTTTATCTTTGTCTGCATACATTCAGAGAGAGAGAAAGAGGGGCAAAGAGAGAGAGAGCAAGAGAGAGAGAGAGAGAGATGGAAAAAGGGGTGGCTCATTCCGATTTTATTTGAATGTTGACCGAGGGTGGTCACCATCTGTGCAAACTCTCTGATTCTCTGACTTTGTGTGGACTCCCAGCATCTGAAGTCATAAACTTTGTAGGAAGTCTCACTTGTGAGATAATCTAAAGGGGCATATTATTCATCTAGTAAACAGCTAGCCCCTCTCTTTCTTTTCAAGACCCGCTTTTCACTCGCCATCTCCCACTATGGCAGTGGTTTCAGTTGCTACTGGTGCCTCTTGCCGTTTTGTTTATGCTGTTTTTTGTTATCTCTTTTTTGTCTTTATCGTGACAGATTTGTTTATCGTGTTTTTCCCCCCTCCCCTTTTCAGGGGCTGGAGAGCATTTACTATGACATCTGGCCCTTTTGTTTTTACTTGTTTGGGTGTCATAAATCTGGTCCCCGTGGTCCTCTGAAAAAGCCTCCTAGCACTTATGTGTGGTATTAACAGTGGATTTCAAATCATTCAAAAGCTGCCACACGGATCAAGCGCATAGAGATCATGGTGAAAAATAGGACTGTCGGCCATTGTGTTGGATGATAGCAGTGCGGTTCAGAAAAATGCGGGGAAAATGTCTGGATAGTGTTATTATGTCAATAACCCCCCACTCACACCATATGAAATAAGTTAATGATTTCCTGCCAGTAATACATTTATGAATAGAACAGTGTCTTCTTAATCACAGCAGGGAGGCCAATTAAAATTGAACATTAGGAAAATAATTGTGATTTGCAGACAAAATCTACTTTGGAATGGGGATCCCGCTGAGGAGTTGCACACGGAGCTGTAATTTTCCACTAAAAAAGTGACATGTGCGCAGAGACTCTACCTCATCATCAGGAAATGCCACAAAGCCTGCCTGTCCAGACTGAATTTTCTATAAAAAAAAAAAAGAAAAGGCCTCTCCATTACTGAAACACACTCAAATGTAAGTAGTAGATAAACAACATAGATAAATAAACAAGTAAACACATCAAAAAAGAAACTCAGAACATCACTTAGAAAGTTATGCATGTTTGATTAATTGACTGATCCATACATAGTGATTTAACTATAGACGCATTTCTTGTACCCGTCTTTAGCTTTAACATGAACTCTTTAGTCACAAACACTATTTCTGCCTTCTCTCTCTGTATACATAGCATCACATTAATGCCCCCCCCCCCTTGATGCACAGCTAGGTGCTCTTTCCATTCTGTTATAAGTTAAAATGCAAATGATGGCATAACAGGCGTGACAGCACATGTTAGCAGGCGTGTAATTTTTGCGCAATGGTGTCTGGAACACATAAAGGCACAATCTGATTGCAAAGCCACCAGTTTCAAAATTAAGGAAACTCTCTTGAAATTCCTCCACATAAAAAAAAGAAAGTTCCAACGCAGCTGGGAAATATGTCACACAACCCGGTGTCCTTTTTATTTTTTCAAATGAACATTGCTCATATTGTCACTTCTCAGGCCACAGATGGGCATTTGGTATAGTGCTGAAAATAGTGGCCTGTACACAAATTCCCATTGTGCCCCGAGGAAAACGTAAAAAAAAAAGAGAAAAAGTCATTTAGACGGATAGATGAAATCAAATAAATTAAGAGAGAGAGAAAGAAATAGATAAAGAGAGACATAATGTGACACGTGGTCACATCCCACAAATCCACCTCATTCAAATTAATGATCAAATGGTCTCGTCACATCAGAACTTTTTATGGCCTGATGAAGGCCAGGAAAGAAAAGGACAAACAAAAAGAGAGATAGATGGACAGATAGATAGACATCAGTCTCCTGTGCCAGTAATAAAACGTCTAGACACCAATTAACATCAATTTCCCTTAAGAATTTGGGCCATCAGAACAGGAGCTTCCCTCAGCACTCAAGGGCCTATTTCAAGATGTTCTCTTATCAATCAATGAGTTTCTTCTCCTCCTCCATTTCTCTTAATTGAACTTTGCTATTCTTGTGTTGAGACCTTTTGTCTGGAGACACATCCCTCTGTTTTCACTGTAGAAGTGGGACTAGAGATCAATCACACTTCATTTGCCTTCAGCTTTTTACCCCCAGTACATTTCACCCAACTCTAAAAGCAGACAAAAACATTTCAACAAATGCAAAGTCATGGATCTCTCATCACCCTTGAGTGAGACCTGCTTCAAGTCTGCAGTACAAACTCACAGTTTAGTCACAGAGATGAAGAGACAGCATTAATGCCCGTTTGTTAGATGTGATAAAAATAAGATAAGATGGTTAACCCCAGCCATTTTTTCCTACACCTCTGAAGTGAAGGGGTCTCTTGAGAGAGCTCTTGATTTAGAATCAAACGCTTTCAATGACATGTGCAGAATACAGAGACAGTTAGCCAACTCAGTATACATTGGGGATCCAAGAACCATTCAGAATTCAGCAACTATTTCATGGTCTAATCCATCCAATACTGTAAGTTGATGCATTCCAAATAATAAGTTGTTGCCATGTGTTTTTAACTGATGAAAGCATATGTCATCTGTTGCTTTCCTAACCTTTGTCAAACTCTTGTTAAAGTAGTCCAGTCATTCAGTCTGATGCTGATGTACCACTATTCCCATATTGTTCAGGAAAATGTTGTCATTGTACTGACACATACCAGTTGGATCCTTGACTGGTAGGACAATTATGGGTGGGGAAAGTGGTTGAACATTGCTCTCCCATGTCCACATCCACGGCTGAGGTGTCCTTGAGCAAGGTAGCTAACCCCCATCTGTTCACCGGGTGCTGCGTGTTGAAACAAAAGTTGTGCATGTGTATAGTTCTGCTTTAAGTTGATTTTGATCATGTGTTTACTTTACCCGAAAATATAAATAGCCTACTGTCATGCAGTTAATTGGATACTGTGCAGAGTTGGGAAGTTATGCTAGGCTACCTTGGTGTAAATACACACACAGAGAAAATGATCTCTCTCGTCGTTGTCGAGTAGCCTGATGGTACGCACAGTGCGTACAGTCGTACACCTGCAGGCGTGTCTGCATCGTGTGTGTTTTCACTAACCATGAACTAATTTGTTTTTTACCTAATTCACTCTTACTCAAATTGTATTGGGTCCGTATTCAGTCTAGAAGAAATGTAACCGTTGATGTTAGCTCGCTAATTGCAAAATTCTATTTTTTCATTTTATAAGATCACTATCACTAAGGGTAGTTTAACGATCAGGGTAAGCGCTTGACATTATCCACCAACTGGACCACACTAGGAGATTCGGTAATATTGTGATGTCAAAAGAAAAAGACCATTGTGGATATATCCTTTACCAACCCCATGATTACGAGTTTCATATTGCTTTTATTCAACAGCTCCCTTACCAACTAAGTTAAAAGACACAAATTGCTTTTTATTCATGTTCATCCTCAACTCAAAAAATAGTCTCCAAACAAATCTAGTGAGAGAGGCTATATGTGCTTGTACACACAATAATTTGTATAGCTTACTTGTTTGTCTATATGGCACATGCTAAATTGAAAATTTACTCTACCTTTACATTGTTATTATGAAGTTGCTACTCTCTTTTTTAATTAATGAAATGTTCACGTTGGAGTGATTATTAGCGGTGAAAAGTCTTTGAGGAGCTGTCCTTGGTGATCCCACTCTGGAATGGCTCGTCCAAATTAATAAATAGCTTGAACGGACCTAACTGTTGGATACAAACATTAAAAGGATCCGTATGTAAGATTGTGGCCAAAACTGGTACTGCAATCACTTTCAAACTACTGTAGAGCGGTGATTCCCCCCCCCCCGACTGGCAGAGCTGGCAACCAGGATGCCGAAACACTGACTTTGTGATTAGTAGATAGGTGGAGGGTGGTGCATCAGGCCAAAACACAACATGACAACATCAACATCAGTTGAGGGCTGCAACTTCACTTTTTAAACGACAATATCCTGGCCGGACTAACTGTTGTCAGTGATATAAGTATTTGAAATGAACATGATTTCTTAATGTCTAGTGACATATCAGGGCCATTTTATGATTAATTGAAATACATTTCTTACATACGGTTCCTTTAACCTGAAGGCAAAAAATGGTATTGTTTGAGATGTCCACGCCAATATGCTTATGTCACACGATCGCCATTTTCAATATTATCTGCGTGAAAGCGAGGCTGTGGTGGGAGAAAGTTCGGAAAGTCGCTGTGAGGGAAGGGAGTAATAGCTTACTGCTGTGTACCAGACTGTATTTCTTATGTATAACTGATCCAAGGACTATCTTTCATCATTTCCCAAGAAAACAAACATCCATCGGCAGTAGACTGCCAATATAAAACTAGATGTTAGATTGGAATGTAACGATGCATTGTGAATCGGCTAAAAATCAATACACAGATGTGAAAAGTACAACCGAGCGGGAAAAAAAATAATCGCAATGCAACTATGTTGTCCAAAAATAATAATAATAATAATAATAATAATAACTTCATAGTTCTTTCATTGTAGAGCTTTGTGCAACTTAACCAAAGACTAAGGGCCCGTCCCAATACCTCCCCAACCCCTAGATTTTGGCCCTAACCCTTGTTTTTGCGCGTGCACGTGTAGGCCTAGGGAGTCCCATTACTTTAGGGAGCAAGGGGAAGTGTTATTTTACCCTTAAAATCAACCCTCAAAATATAGCCAGCCTATGGGACAACAAATGCGTTGCACATGAAAACATTCGTTTTTCATGAAAGAAAGTGAAGAATTGAGAAAGGTTTCGGCTAGAGGTCTGCACTCCCGCGGTAGACCCGTGGGTCCCGACGCAAAAGAGTGCGACGCGGGACAACTTTTGAAAGCTCTTTGCGGGAGCGGACGGGATGAGAGAGGTGCGTTCGCGGGTGCGGGACAAACCGATGATTCACTGCATTGAATTATGGAAATAACTATAGTTCAGCTGGATGTTCTGTTAGGCAGCATTAAAAAACGGGGTTTAAGCATAACTGACGGATAGCAGGCCTATAGCCTATATTGTCGTTTACGTGGGTTCAATTTGTTCCTGTCATTGCTCATTGTCAAAACTCAAAAATCGAAAGCATGACAGAGGAAGAGGGCACCAGACTAAACCTACTTCAGTTGTTAGCCTACATTCAGAACCAAAAACTAACATCTGGAGTCTTTCTCAGGTGTGTGTGCCCCTTTCGTGAGACAGACAGAAAAACTGAATAGGCTATCCCTCCTGCATGCAGGCTATAGCGAGCGGGAGCGGGACATCATGTTACAGATGCGGGCGGGAGCGGGACTAAAAATGACACATTAATGCGGGAGCGGGCGCGAGAAGGACAGAATATTGCGGGAGCGGGCGGGAGCGGGACTGAAAAATCAGTCCCGCGCAGACCTCTAGTTTCGACACTAATGTTCTGATGAGATTTCTGTTGGAAAAGTGGTGTGTAATTTTCATAATATTTATTCAGTGAGTTAAACCGTCAGTTTGTTAGATAACAGCAATCTCATGATTATGACAATGGTCAGGTAAAGTCTAATGGAAACATGTTGCCTGTAATCTTTCAGATACAAGTAGAAGCAACTTTGTGTTTAGCACAACAGTTCTGTACACGGTAGTCTGGGGTTCGAGTATTTTGATTGCGGTTGATAAAAGTAGCTATTTGCATCCCTAAGTATAAGTGTGCATGTGTACAATGCCTCTGCAGAGAAGGCACAATTTATTTCCACCTTGTTGTAAAGAAGAGTATGATGAAAAAATGAAGAAAGCAATTCTCAAACGGAATTCGATGTGAATAGATTAGCATTATTATGTACACCTGGGTGTAAATAGCACACATTGCTATCTACACCGAGGTGTAAAAAAAACCAACACACATCAGTACTTACACCAGAGTGTAAATAGCACACATCCACTTCTGATTATACACGGGTACGAATAGCATACATTGATATTTGTACCAGACGGGGTATTAATAGAACACATTGCTGTGTGCACCAGGACTAGTATACACTGCTAATTGTACCAGGGGTGCAAAAAACCTCACACTAAATAATTCAGTAATATATTTCGCTCACTGAGCTAACTCGTAATATTAGCTGCCTAGCTAACAAGCTAGCGATCTGTATCCCGCCCTCCCTTTTCAGTGATTGGCTGGAATAGTTTTGTTATGATTATGACTTTGACCTTTATGTCAAATTGGTAGTGGAAAAGAAATGTACAGTATTTAGACCTCATAACATTCTGGTGCAATAACAATATTTCACCAGCTGGGAAGGAAGTTAAACTTTTTTTTTTCTTCGTAGTTTGCATTTCTTTTTTACATTTACTTAAGTTTAAGCTCACTATTGTTAATTAGTTAACATTTCACCAGCCATGGTAAGTTGGGTACAGGTTTAAAAATAAATAAACTCTGCATCTTCCTATTAGTCTGTCATCCTACTAATATTTCCAAGACAACAGGTCAGAGAAATGGTCTCCCTTTGTGAGACACTGTACATGATACACTTATGGATCTGCATTACAAAGGAAAAGTGTACCATTAAACATGGATCACACTGAAGTTTGCTGATACAATGGGGCTAGCTTTGAAATTAACAGATGAGAAAAGAATAGATAGATGGATAATTACTTTGGAAGATATCACAGTGGTGACACACACAAAAAATACAATAATCAGAGAGAAAGATAATGACAAAGTTGAACTTTTCAAAGTATCAGTTTGGTCTATGCATAATTTTACTTCTTCGGCCTTCCAGGGCATGGAATGTCATCTAAAAGTGGAATTATAAAGATACAGAACTTCTGAATAAAAAAAAGAAAAGAAAGATCAAAGTCTAGGCGTCACCGTGGTGACTAATTGTTCCAGCAGCATGTTAAAGAATCTTAATTGGAAACATAAAGGGTGCCCGATGTCAGATGGCTACACAAAGAGAAAAGAGTCGGTAAAGGCATTGACACAAGTCAACAATGGAAGTGCTTCTCACAAGAAGAACACATGTACCTATGATGTTTTGACTCTTTTTGATCTGGTCTTCTCTGACTTTCTCGCTTCGCATCCAGACAACCAGTGACGACGATGAGGACTAGAGAGTGAGATTAATGTTCTCTGTGAAGTTTGGATTTCTTGCTGTGAAATTGTGGAGCTCAGGAAGTCAAGGTAAGCAAAGCCAGAGCTGCACCCTGCTGGAAGTACTACATATTGTGTGAGGAAAGAAAAAAAAACATGTCTTGGCATATTCCTCACATTTTTAAAAATATTTTAATTTGAATCAACTGTTTGGACTGAAGTCATTCCTGCTGTCCTCATCTATCCGATAGATGTGTGAGAGGGTGTGTGTCTGCACAAAAGCTCTATTGAGATTACATTTCACAACAGCCTGATCGGGGAAGTCCATAGCGTGCTAACAGCATAACATGAAATGTGAGGTCCTTTTCACCTTGACAGACACTGCCTGGCTCTTTTTCAAATCCATGTAGTTAATGTGACCCATTCGATAAAATAAAGTGCTTTACTGCCCCGGGAAGCAAATATATTTTCTTTGTATCTAGATGTTGAAAATTATAAAAAGTTGACCCTGTGACCTTTTGTTTGGTTTACATCTTCTCCTTTATCACACATCTATAAATTAGTTTGTCTTGGCATGCTTGATGTGTGTTATCTATGAGGCATTTGGTCATGTGTCACCAGTAGAGAAGCAGCTAATATATGACATGCGATCTCAAATGAGAGGCCTGTGATTCAATCTAGTAATGACAACATTGTGTTATCTCATTATGCCTATAAGGCAAGATGTCCCTACTGTAGGAATAAATGTAAACATTGAAAATGTATTATCACAATCCGACATCTTACGTCTTTTTGAATTAAAACCCTACGTTTTTGACTGACAGCACTATCATTAAAAAAAACCAAAAAATCTCACTAAATTGAATTACACCATGACCTGAAATTGAATGTCATATACATTATAATTCTGCAAAATGTAGTAAACAAAATGAAACACTGACCAATGCAAAGATTCAGTTGGGAATTACATGGACCCAGCACTTGTCCTGTATCCTCATACAGCATTATGTTAAAACATGTCTCAGTTATGATTTGCAAACTAATGTGATGAGCGTGCAGTTCCCGAGGACACGGCTATGTCACTCTGGGGGTCTGACTCAGACATGAATGAACAACAGGGATTACTCTTCCACTCCAGCTCATTCACGGGCGAGACAAAACCACGAGTGTCTGCCGTTGACTCAGACATTGGGAGGCCATTGTGTTTTACAGCATGGGCGCACACACACAGCAGCACCCCCTTTCCCCTGGTTGTGTGAAGGAGTGAGTGGTGGGTGATTGGGGCTTCTTTTAAGCCATTCTCAAGTGTCTGCAGTAGCAGCACACACACACACACACACACACACACACACACACAAACACACACACACACACACACACATGCATGCACACACAGCTGTGGAATGTCATGTGAAAGCATCTGCCTATGGCCTCTTGCTCATCTCTATGGGCCTGGCTCATTAAAGGGAATTACCGGAGTTAAATTTGTTATGAAAGATTTTTTTTCTCTTGTTTTTTTTTTCATAGCTGAGAAAATGATCCTCCAAGCCACGGGGATGTGGGGACATAATTTAGTTTGATTTATTATTTTGAAGGTTTCCTGTTTGCGTGCATTTTTTATGCTCTTTATGACGGTTTTTCACTGTTGGATGAAGTGGATGTTGGATGATTGGATCACTGTATAGGAGTAGGAATAGACAGCGAACCCAGCAACTTTACATCTCTCTTTGAGTATCAAGTCTCTCTCTTTGATCTCCCTAGAACTATTGTGACTCTTCGCATAAACCTTCGTATAAAGTTTTCTCTTCTTTTAATGAAATGTATTTTGTTAAACCCTTCTATTTTTGTTCCAATGACATATTTATTACAGTAACCTCCCGCATACTGACAGGAAGCTCATGTTTTTGGTATTGCTTCCTGTTCCCTGTTCAAATCCTCTCGGCAGGACTGACAAAAGTCCAGGTCCAGGATGTGAGGTAGCCCAGAGATCCGGACCTTGTAAAAAATGCCCTTTCATGTCACCCTGTAGAGTCCCTCAAAGGCATGGCGTGGTGCCCCGGTTGCCATGGAAATTTGTGATTCACAGACCACATTCATCTGATGGTGTTTTTTTTTTGGGGGGGGGGGGGCTGTTTTGTTGGTTGCCTCTCTCTTCTCTCTCAAAAGGACACATCAGCCCCCTCATAAATTAGAAATTAGGACAGAACAGTATTTATGATGCTCAATATCACCACGCACAGATCACGGGATGTGACTCGTAAAGATAACCGTTTACAAGAGCTCTGGAAGAGGAATGTGTTTCAGGCCTGATTTGGTGTATATTGTGTACGTAGATGTGTCTAGCAGCAGGATAAGGTTGTGGTGTGTATGGATTTGATGGAGGTTCACAGGGGAACCAAGAAAAAAAGCTACCTTAGACAGGTAGCTGTGACTCCTTTGCGGATGTCATGATGTATCAAACACATGGCCGTGAAAATGTGGGTGACTTGCATCTGAATGTGTTCATTCCATGGCTGGCTTCTGGCCTGGTCTGCTTAACACCTTTTATCATACTGCTTTAGATTTATTTTCTTTACGAGCAGGAATTTACAAAGACACTCCGCAAGTAGTAACAGGGTGACCCCTCCATAAAACAATATGTGCAGTATCTATTGCACTGGTGGGTTATAGCTTTATCTAATTAACTGCACAAGAGATGGATTGATGCATTATTAATCTGTTTATTAGTCTGTCTCTCCAGATTCCCATAATGGAGCTCGTTTATGATTCTATAAAAAAAAAGCAAGCCGGGAGATGAGCCTGGGGAACGGATGCTGAGGAAGTGATGGCAAATAGGCCAAATTCGCAGGACAAATATGCAAAGCATCTGAAGAATTTCCCCCAACAAACGTGGAACATATGGAATATATCTCTGGGCTTAGAGTCATGAGAGAGAACATAGAAAATCTGTCAAATATTTACGCAAACGGTTGTCTGTCTGAGTTGGTCATGGGGGAGGACTACTTGAGGGGAGAAGCTGGACATACTGTTGATTAATGCTTTACATACCAGGTGTATGTAAAGAATTAATCAGAGAACATGATGATGTGAATGCATGTATAAAGAAAGGCGTCGTTGATGGCCAGTCTCTATCCAAGTCAAGATAAAAAACAAGGATTTCATCAAAATAATAAAAGAAAAAAACAGATCACTCTCTTGTTTAGAATCTATTTCAAAATTTGAACTTACTTTGTGTGTTTTTTGTGTATATGTGTGTGATCAGTGACAGAGGATTCATGAGGGGCCGTTGAGGGGCTGTGACATTGCATTCTGGGAAGAGTGTATGTGCTCATAAATCTCAGAGGTGATGCGGAAAAGCTTTACAATGGCCCACAGTCTCGTCTGTTACTGTGTGTGTGTGAGAGACCCTCGCCACCAGGGCCTCTACTGCCCCCCTCCCTGCGCCATCAGAGTATGCACCTCAAATAAAATTATTCTAATGACGTCCAACCAAAGCTTTATGACAGACTGACACGACAACAAACAAATTACAGCACACCACTCTCAGAGAGGACACGCTCCTGTGGCCATGATGAATTCTGTGTAGCAGCACTGGTGTGAGATAGCTTGTAAATGAGTGAAGGAACATTGCTTAGTAATGTGTGTGCAAGCAAACAGTGTGCGTTTGTGTTTGGGTTAGGGAGCGGTGGCTGTCGCAGGGGCACCGCCACTCCACGCTTGTCATCTCAGTGCCACTCCTGGTGTGTTTGCTTACGTGTCTGTACTGTGTCTGTGTGTGTGTGTGTGTGTGTGTGTGTGTGTGTACATAGATGAGTGCCAGCATGTATGTGCATGACAATTAGAGAAGGTGAAGGTGTGTGTGTGTGTGTGTGTGTGTGTTTATACAGTTTTCCTTGGAATGTGTGAATGAGAACATATGGAATCAGACCATGTGTAAACATCTCACAGTACGTTTCTGTTGTTTGTGTTCTTTTGTTTTGCTTTGTCTGGGAACAAATTTTACCTCCCACAAAGTTTTAGAAATCACAGATATGTAGTCTCTTCCAATTGTTTTCCATATATCGAGCCATTTTATGCACTGAAGTTCCCTATCTGTCTATTTGTTTTCATAGGTAACCTTCTAACAGGTTAACATAGGTTCTCATAGGTTAACCTTTTGTATAGGTTTAATAGCTACGCAAAGTAAACAAAGAAAGAAAGCTGTTTGTTGAAAGCAATGCCTATTCCTTGCTAGTGCTGTTAGCGGTGTGTGTGTGTGTGCAGCGGAGTCTTGCATCTTGTTTATCTGCCTGTTGGGCACAGCTTTCCCCCTGCTGGGGCAGAAGTATCTGCAAACAGCAGGGACACCTGACCGATACACGGCTCTGATCACGCCTTCAGCCCGACCGGGCTTGTCATTTCCCCCGTGGTGCCTTTGGATCCTCCAATTTTTGGGTTAATTAATCAAAAATGATTTCTTTTCTCATTAGTTATGCAGTTACCTCGCAATCTGCAAAATCAATGTTTTACAGATGTTTCCCCGGCTTTTGTTTTTCCAGACGGCGTTGATTTTTATTGGGTATAGATTTAAAGAGGGTGCTGAGGGAATCTCTCTGGCGTCTGAGCTAACTCAGAGTGCGTATGCGTACTCACACACACACACACACACACACACGCACACACACACACGCACACACATATATACTCACATCACACACACTCACTACTGCAGAGCTGTTAGACTGAAAGAAAGAGGCCTAGACTCCCTCCAGCTTTGGTAGTGTGTGTTAACTTCATTCTAACACACTTAGCTCATTCAAAAGGGTTGTTTTGCAGTCCAGCACAAAACTAGATTGTTTGATAGTGGTCAAATTTAGTATGATTATCATCAACACTATCAACCATGTCCTCTTTATTTTTCATCACTGAACCCACATCTTTCATATGGTGGATTTGTTCGACAGACATCCAAACCGTGTCGTGTAAATCAAATATATCAATTTCTTACCTTTTTTGTAAAAAAAAAAAACACTCTCCATGCTGATGCTGATGCATCTTCAGTCAGTATTATCCTGGCTTCCACAACTCAGCCAATCCAGACACAGATACCTTGCTCACACACTCTCTGGGAAACAGGGCTCCTTAATCACACACTGTGTCTGCAGTTCCTGTTGGTTGTAAACAAACGTAATTTTGCATTTCCTGCAGTCTAGACACAACAGCGAAAAAAGCTGGCAGCGCCAGGAAGGAGAGCACTTGTGGTTGCTGGGGAGGGTGGCTTGGCACCAGCTCCAAGCGCTAAAGCACTGTGCCCCTGTGAAAGACGAAGAGAGTGAGGGAGAGAGGGAGAGAAAAAGAGGAGAAAAAAGGAGTGGAAATGAGGGCACAATTGAGGACAGGTGAAACGGACAGGTGAAAGAAGGTGCTTTGGGTGTGGCTTACGGCCCTGCTCAGGAGATAGAGAATAGCAGAGGTGCATTCAAATTCCTTGAACAGAGTCGAATGTTTGCGGCGAACATGTTTGTGAACAGATACATTTGAACGATTTTATGTAAACATTCCATCTCCATTGGTAACTCTCAGTCTAACTCCCAACATGTTCGCGGAGATCTACCTCCTTAAACTGTTTGCAAGTGTTTTTGCAAAGGTTCGCGGAAAAATCAAGGCAAACAGAAAACTGTTTGGAAACATTTGAAAATGTTTGCGAATTTGAATGCACCTCAGGTCATGTGGTCATGAAGCAACCGCTGTGTATGTCTGTGGAGAGAGATCATGACAATCCCAAGGCGCGCGGTTTAAATGATGGGTCTAGGTGATGGGCAGGAGGCAATTATCAGACTTGTGGGAAGAATTGCTCGGTTCAAATATCCTAACAAGCACCCATTTGAATTGATCCTCGATGGCTGTCCTCCCACTCAGCCCATAGATGACACCAATATGCATATTCTGGATCGTTTGCAGAATGTTATGGACATCCAAGTGTCGTCATGTTTTCAACTGCTGTTAATCATGACATTTTTTAAGATTGTTTTTATTATGATTTTTTATAGGCTGGTACAGTTGCACTATTGCCCTGTATTTCTCAGTAGCTGTAAGAATCCATAAGGACATGTGAGGCCATTCCTGAGACCTCAGATCATCACCCATCTTATAAGTCTTCATACGTATTTCATCCTTACTGTGAAGCAGAGTCACAATGTAAACCAGACTGGATCTACAACTTGACTGAAGTACATCAAAATAACGAATGTACTGTTGTATTGAGTTGAATAGAACCTCTCTCTCTCTCTCTCTCTCTCTCACTCTCTCTCTCTTTCTGGCCTCTGCACAAGCACATGTGAAGCAGCAGAGGTGCACAGAGAGAGGGATGAGAGAGGGCTGGATCTGTGCTTGCTTCCCATTGCTCTTTCCCTTACAACTACTTTGGTTCTGTTGACCTGTGTCACATCTGGCATTTGAAAAATGCATTTATTTTCATAGGACCTGGTTGACTTTTGTGGTTTCCTCTGTGTCTGTGTGTGTGCTTGGCAGAGTTTTGGCTATTTGTGTCTTTGTGTGTGAAAGATGGAAGGAGACCTGGAATGTGTGCATGTCTGTGCGTGCGCGTGCTTGCGTGCGTGCATGTGTGTGAGTGTGTTTGTTTGTGTGTGTGTGTGAGAGAGAGAGAGAGAGAGAGGAAAAATTAAAACAATGTGTGATTGTCTGCCGTTTGTGTAAACATGTGTATGTGCATATGCACTAAGAATGGGAGGTTGTCTGTGTGTGTGTTTGTGTGTGCACATGTGAGTAACGTATTGAAAAAACTGGAGTGTGTCTGGTGTGTGTGTGTTTGTGTGTGTGTGAGAGAGAGAGAGAGAGAGGAAAAGAGAAAGAAAAAATGTGTGATTGTGTGGTGTTTGTGTAAGCATTTGCATGTGTGTATGCTAATTATGTACAGTACTAAGAACCCGAGTGTGTGCGTGTGTGTGTGTGTGTGTGTGTGTCTGGTGTGTGTGTGTGTGTGTGTGTGTGTGTGTGTGTGTATCTGGTGTGTGCGTGTGTGTGTGTGTGTGTTTGAGCAGGCCGTTCCGCTCAGCTACACAAGAAAAAGAAGATGAAGCAGAGGAGCCAAGGAGCCCAAACAGAAATTATTATTGATTTAATCACATAATCAGCCACAAACACTTCAGGCCCAGATAGCAAATCCATAATAGCCTCCCCACATAACCACCCCTACAAATTTACCAGCAAGCCCCGGTGTGCACACATTGCAAACAGAGGAGCCAAGGGTCACCTTCAGTCGCCGGCAAAATATTGACGTTCCTAATGCTTAAATATGTTTTTGAGTTAAGTGTTATCAATCAACGATAAGGGGCCTGGCGTCTGTAAAACATAACTCCATTGGCAGGGGGATTACAGAAATGTTTTTCTTGTCATAATCTCAGCACATCTTTGCGGCACAAAAGGGTGGGGGTGTGGGGGTTATGAAATCAATTGCTTCTGAGACGGAAGGCTGCTGTGGCTCAGCTCTGTGATGGTTGAGAGCCGAGAGTGTAGTCCCGCAGCCTTGCGATCTTTAAGCTATAAACGCTTATCTAATGAGAGGACCGAGACTGGCTTCTTTATTTTTTCTCACCCTCTCTCTTCAGAACACCCACCGCTCAATCGATGGATGCCCTATCCTCCATAGTGAGTGTGTGTGTGTCTGTGTGTGTTTGTGTGTGTGTGTGTGTGTGTGTGTGTGTGTGTGTGTGTGTGTGTTTCAGTGTTTAGGTGTTGGGGTTCGCAAGGTTGAGATATAGTTTGATTCTTTGTGACTGCTCTAATTGCAGAGCTTCTGAATTCTTGAATTGAACAGTGGCGTCTGTTATACGTTTGTCTTCTTGCTATTGATATTGTGCTGCCGCTCAGGCCTATGGGGCACCAAGTGTAACGGATCTTTTGTAGACAGTGCACATTCTATGGTACAGTATACCCAATGCATTAATGTATTGTAATGTAATGCATCATAATAATTTGTTTTGTTTTCTGTGCACAAAATATTTTGATCTCTTACATTGCAGTGGCCTAGGAACTGGGCTGTATGCAATAACCAGAAAGTTGTGTATTAGATTACCGGCTGCCCTTGGGCAAGACACTTAACCCTGAGGTGGAGCCCCCTGCAACTGGTCTCTGTAAGTTTCTTTGGATAAAAGTGCCATTGAAATGCATATCCAATAGATTAATAATTTATTTAATACATGTTGTAGCAAAGAATATGCTCTACAAAAAAGGTCTGTCATACTTGACACTCCATACAGTTCACCCTAGCAAAAAAAGTTGCTCGACAACAGTGAAGTGAGAATGTTTCCTCAATGGTGTTATGCAGCGTGCATGATTCATCCCTGAGACCTGTGCGATAATTCTGCTCTATAATGAATGCTCTTAATTCACCTTGACAGAAAATAAGAACTTCCACAACAATAAGCAATGTCAAAGACCAAAGCATTCACATAAAGATTACTATATATGAAAGAGCCCTTGCATTCAGAAAACAAATACTCCATGGGAATGGAAATAAGATAACTTTTGAAATCAAAGCACTGAGTCGATAAACAGTGTAAATAGAGAAAGGTGCCCTTGTAGATTTTTTTGTAGATTTTTTATTCATGAAATTTTTCATTCAAATGCAAGAAACAAAAACTACTAAGGGAATGGAAAGCACTTGGAGTGGTTGGATTTGTGACATTAACACAGGTGCAAGGTAAACTCTTTCTGTGCAACCCTGGATGGTATTGTCACAAAAATATACAATGAAACAATGATTTATTCCAAGTATTCCAACCAACAGGAACATAATATGTAAAAACAACATAAAAAAGGCTCAAAGGGGAAGGAGATTCAAGGGGAAATATTGAGGCTTTTCAGGAATGTCAGTCTGAACCATGTTTGTGACACATTGAACAGTGTGTGATGTCGTTGGAGACAATAGTTCATCAGAGTGCCAGATCCGGTGAGAATTCACTATTTGTTGGTGTCTTTGGTTTGGTGAACAGAACAAGAAATATCCAAAGCAGTCTTTTGGTGTTCTGTGGTAACTAGGTAAAGGTCAGAAACAGGGGCCGGTGTGTGTGTGTGTGTGTGTGTGTGTGTGTGTGTGTGTGTGTGTGTGTGTGTGTGTGTGTGTGAGTTTCCATTGTAGAACATTATTTTAATTTGAAACAAAATTCAAAAGTCATGTGATATCATCAGTAGACTGGAAGTTTTCCATTACTCTGTATAGGCTCTGAAATCCAAACCTCCCCAGTTAATGAGCATGGGAAATTGTGGGTCCCAACGCCAGACCAGTTAAGAACAACTGATATATATGAATAAGTCTATACTTACTTGGAAGTGTAAATTGATAAATAATATAAATATTATAAATATCATACATTTTTGGTACTTATTAATTGTAAATGGGTGGAGGGCAAGTGTTTTATACTGTAATGGTGCTAGCAGCATTTCACAGTGTAATATGACAAATTCGGAGTCAGAGTATTGCCTTTTCTCACACATAGGACACAAGTGGCACCTCCATAACATGATTTTTACATTATATATGAGGTAGAGACACAGAGAGACAGACACCCGTTTCTTTTTTTAAATTGCATTGATTAGTAAAAATGAAGGGACAGATTTCTCCACTTCCGATTGCACTTCCATGCATGCGTGCATGCCATCATCTGTCTGCGCCTGTCCACCTTGCCTTGAGCTATGAAAGCATAATTGTTTACCAAAGGGTTGCGCCTCATTTGCTCCCAGAGACGAGTGCCTAATTAGCACTAACTTGTCTGAACACGGGGAAGTGCTGTCCACTCGGCTTTAATCTAATCTGCTCTCTTTCAAAAAAATAATGGGATCATTTACACCTCATTAACGTGTAATGTAACGTCCGGGCATTCATCATAATGATTGCTTATCATTTCACTTTGCAATATTATCTCCTCTAATGAAACTGTTCACACAACTGCCAAGAGAGCCTTAATTGGTCGTGTGAAATCACGGAACAGCCGGCAGCTTGCCGCTATGTGTGTGAAGTTCTAATTTGCATGGGGGGTGCAGAGTGTGTTTGTGTGTGTGTGTGTGTGTGTGTGTGTGTGTGTGGGGTGTGGGGTGCGGGGGGGGGGGGGCTAGGTGTGCGGGAGGACATTGGGAGGGTTGCTTAGCTGGGGGAAGTACTGTGGGGAAGTGAGTGCAGTTCATACAGTCAATGTACTGTATACACAGTAGAAGTGCATATCTGAGCACATATAGAATACAGATCATACATGTTTTTTTTTATTTTTTACCTATTTACCTTTTCCTTTTAGTATTATTTGATAAGAGAATCATTGTTTTAAGATGATTTTTGACCCAATGAAAGTTGAGAGAACACTGATGGGCAACTTTAGGTTTACTTCCTGAAAACTTTCTTTTGCTAGGCCCCCCCATCCCTGTCTTGTTGTAGTTCTGTCTGGTGTGATGGTCTTGCCCTTCCTGCTCCCCAGGCTTCGCTAATGGCCCTCGGACTTGGATTCGATTAGCTGGAGGACATGGGTTTTCGGACTGATCCAGGCTTTGCGCTCCCAGTGCGAAGCGTGACAAAACATTCATCCAATATTCCAATTTTTTGCCCTTTATGATGTACTAGGAACCCGTGAAACACTCGTACTTGCGGCACCCAACTCCAGGCCCTCTTAATATAGGATCAACTGCATCATAACCCAGGTCCTTGGTCCACCCCAAGCAGTCATGCTTGATTAGGGAGGGGAAAGCTTCCGCGTCTCTCCCTGGCTTAGAGGGGCTTAGGCAGGGGATATCTTCCAAGCCACGTTCCCTCGCCAAAGAGGCTGGCCGCTAATTGTGGCCCTTGCAACCATGAGGTGAGGGCTACGTAGTTTACCGAGTGGTGAAGGTGCCACTAAATTAAAATCTGCCCACCGTGTCTGAGAGCCCAGGCTGTCTCGTCGTCGTGCCGTTTTGAGCAGCAGTCATAATTTCCATGACCACACCCAAGGCCCCACATTTCCACACCCCAGTCCCCACTCCATTCGGTCACTCACAGGATTTAGTTATCGAGAGCTCTGGGTTTTTTTTTTTTCTTTCTACTTGGCTCTTTTTGGTCCTTGACGGTTGTACTGTCTAGCCCACCATACCCGGCCAAAGACAAATAAAATGCTTGATGTACAAAATGTCCGACAATGTTACATTCAGGGACATTTGCATTTCAGTTAGCCCTGAAAGAAAATTCACTGTAATATCAAATGTCTTCCCCCTTTCATTCAAAAATTGTACCTTCAGACTCTCAGGCAGCAGGAACAAATGTTGGTATTATAGTTCTGATGCCAGCTGTGTGCTACCCCTGCTGAACACCACTCTGCGCTCGGGATCCACTGTCATGAGAGCCTGAGGTGTGTGCAGTGTAGTGGCCATTGTGAAACATGATAACTACTGTGTCGATCACCACTATGATATGCTAATCATCCAGACGATTAAATGCCTGGGGCTGTCTTGTCTTTTTCTGTGTGTGTGTGTGTGTGTGTGTGTGTGTGTGTGTGTGTGTGGACGGAGAGTGACCAGAGTACATACAGAAGTAACAATAAAGGACAGAGAAAACTCGGGAGAGAGCACGCACGCACGTGTGTGTGTGTGAGAGAGAGAGAGAAAGAGAGAGAATGAGATGGAAGGTTAGAGAAGGCAGACTGGTGGAGGGAGAGAGGTAATCAGGCTGAAGAGGAGGGAAGCAGTCGATCATACATCCCACAGCCCTAGTAATCCCCCTTTTCACTCTGTTTAATATGACAAGAGTTATGCAAACAGCTCTGTGGACATTTCTCCACCCTGCCTGTTGGTCTGATCTGCATTTCCACATTGTGATCATTACAGTAAACTAAATATTAAACAAGACAGATCAAGTGATCCAAGATGTCAGCTCTTGTCCACGGTAATGCTAAATAAAGGGAAAAGAACACTTTAGTCTCCAATATGCTGCTAATTCTTATGTCATAGTGATTGGTGTAATCAGCCAGGTGAAATGTCTTTGATGGTAGCTGATGTCCCAAACTAATTATAAGACATTGTACTATGGCATAACTTAAAAAGTGTTTTCTTTTATTGTAGATTATATGATAGTGGATTGTGTCTCAATACAATGTTGATTTAAATCACTTTGTTTATTGGAATTCTTACAAAAATGTAAAGAGTGTGTACAGACATAATTTCTGCTTTTACTTTTATTTGTTTATTTGTTTTATTTCATGTTTATGGGGTTATACAATAGGTTTAGCAAAGTGGCTAGAAGGAGAGACCTTGACTGGCACCAAGTGATAACTCAGAACAAACAGGAAGGTGCTAAAGAACTTCAATCCCCTCATCTCTTCTCTCTTGGGGACTTTTGAGTTGCCTTGGCTCTAGAACATGAGATAGGTAGACAAAGCTTTGTATTCAGTGAACTCTTCATCATTTACTTCATCGCCCACCCAGACAGGAACATACAACTACTGTTTTCAGGCATGGCTGTTTGCCTTTCTTATTGTCTATCTTGTTTTGTTCCTTACCAAAGAACATGTTTTTTGGGGAGAGAAATGATGAGTGGATTCCTGAGACTAATTTGCATCTTGGTGATTTGTCCTAACTACCTCGATGCTTCCTGAAAAGAACTATACACATCTCCTGTGCCAAGCAAAGCTAAATGGAGAGAATCCAATCAAAAACCTGAATACACCAAATGCAAATTCTTAATGACAGGACTCCTGTAAAAGGTAGCCAATATCAGGCTGTTTTGAGTCTCTATTATGAAATTATATAAATACGGCTGTTATGGCTTTAGTGTTTTTTTTATATATATATATGCAGGAATAATAAAAAGGAATGTTATGTTTCCTTTCTACTCAATGATAACGACAACGAAGATCATTATATTAGACAAAAGTCAAGTATGATGACTCTACCTCTTAATGTCAATTGTACTGACTCCCAAGTTAAACTATGCAAGTTAAAAAAATAAAAATAAAAAAGCACTACAGCTGTTGTAAGTCTTTCCCAAGTTAGCTAGTTATCCAAAATCTAATAGGCCATCCTGGGCCATTAGAGCTACTCATGGTTTTTAAAAGGTTGATTAAAGGATTTTTGTCTGAATCTACATTATCATCCATGTGGGTCTAAAAACATTATTCTGTATCTCCTGTAGTTGTGCAACGCTGTCCTCCACATCATCCCTGCATCCAGTCAAGATTGTCAGTGTAAGATTCATTGATATCTCAATTCAAATAGTTCCATACAATTATTTGAGATCTTTAAATCTAAACTGGAGCGATTTTGGGGTAAATGTAGCATGCCAATGCTACTAAATTGACACAGAGTGTGCTTTTTGGAATTCCATGCAATCCAATGTTGTGCCCCCAAAATAAGCCATAAAAAGTCTCTTGGGGTGAAAATACCGCCCTGGGAAAGCCATGTAGAGATTCCACAGTGCCATGTTGTGCTCAAAACAAAACAAAACAGAAAGTGAGAATGCGCCGGGCACTGGGCGGAGTGAGGAACCAGGAGCTCAGGCCTGCATCTGTGAGCCTGGGGAAACAAAGCTTTGTTTGTGTGCCTCAATCACTCTAGCTCATGAAAGCAGACACTTACTTGGGAAGAGAGAGAAAGAGAGAGAGAGAGAGCAAGAGGGGGGGGGGGGCTCCCTCTTTTTTTCAGGGAAACACTCTAAACCAACATCCTGGGTATAAATTTGCAAAACGTAATACAGGCCTGATTGTGTGTGGAGTGGATGTGGGGCGCATACGAATAGCCTGTCCTCCCCCTCAACCCCACCCCCAAGCCCCCCCCACACACAGCGCCAGCACCCCCCCCCCCCCCCCCCCCCCCCCCCACACACACACACACATGCCTCCACCCACCTTCTGTAACCCCAATGGCTAATGTACGATAAATAAACAAAAGAAGAGCTCAGTGCCACCAATGGGCAGGGGCATAAAAAGCTTTTACTTCAGCTTTTACAGTACTGAATGACGGGTTTTTTTTGCCCCAAACCCCCTTCACACTACTCACCCAGCCTCACACACACACTCCACACCCACCCCACCCTCACCTCTCCGAAACTCTAGACCTGCATCCAACTTTCCTGGAGTGAATGTAAGAAGCAGGTTGATAAGAGCATTTTTCTTGCCTCCATTATTTTTTCTTTCTTTTTTTCAAACTTTGAGAGAGCTTGGAGTGTTCTTTCTCTCTCTCTGTCTCTCTCTCTCTCTTCATCTCCTTCTCTCACTCTTTCCTTCAGTCATACAGGAGAATAAAGTTACAAGTGTGCACCGTTTTTTGTTGGGAGAGGGTGATTGTGTGTGTGGGGGGGTGGTATAGCGATGGGAGGAAGTCTGAATGGGGAGACAGAGGAAGGCTGGGAAAATGCCTGGGCTTGGCAGGGACAGCGGGTCAACCTCAACCCCCAACCCCCCACCCCCCCACCCCACCCACACACACACACACACACACACACACAGCCCATGGCACCAGGTGTCTGCTGAATTCAAATGATACTCTTATTCATAGACCGGACCAGAGTATTAAAACTGAGAATTTGCAACTGAATGCTGATATAATCCTGGAAATATATGTCTCCATTAAGGGCTTTCCCATTAAGGGAACAAGGCTCTCTTTGTGTGAGACTTTATGTATATTTATCAAGGTTTTAAAGGGAGGCAAGGGGTGGGGTGGTCGAGGGGTGCACTTTCCAACTGTTTACATGTTAATTTCAAACTTAACAGCCCTTGTCCTGGAACTATTTATACACAAAATGCTAATCTTTTTTTCTTCTTGCCTTCTTTCTCACTCGTTCTCCCTCCCTCTCTCTCTTTTGCGTCCGTTATTTCACACTTGACTGTAGATATGCTAATGACGATGTCTGTCTTGTGAGTTAGATTTAATAATGTGACCACTTGATACATTGCAGGGTTTTCATTATACAGATTAACTTATGATTAATTAAGAGTAAAATATATTGTTGTTGTTTTTAAAAAAAATATCAATATAGTCCATTATAGTTTCAGAGATATGAAAAGTAAACTGGTAAGCTGTAGGATAGTAGTAATAGGATTATGCAGGTGGATGGTGGAACAGGTGGTCTTGTGAGAGGACAACTCTTATAAACTTACTGACTGCTCTGAGAAACAGTAAAAGCAAGTGCAGTGAATATGAGAAACTTACCTTTTGCCACACAACCTTACACAAAGAGCTAGCTACTTTGTGCACACACGGCGACAAATAGAGGGAGGGAGGGAGGGAGGGAGGGAGGGAGGGGAGGGGAGGAGTGAGTGACCGGGGAAAAAGAGGAGAGACAAAGCGAGAGAATTATGAAATGTAGTTAGCACCAATACCATGGCAACTGTTGAAGTGTCTGTGTGTCCATAGAGGAGGAATGTGTCTAATAAAAGTAGCTCTCTCTTTTTCTCTCCTTCTTTCTTTTCACTGTCTCTCTTTTTTCTCTCCTTCTTTCTTTTCACTGTCTCTCTTTTTCTCTCCATCCATTCGGTCTCTCAGTCATGCTGTTTAGAATGTTTGAAAACTACTACCCCAAATCACATAAAGTTGGGATGTTGTGCAGAATGCAAATAAAAACAGAATGTGATGATGTACGTCTTGTATAAGTCTTGTAAACCCATACTTAGTGGCAAAAAGGACATAGACAACATATCATATTCTATTTCATGGAAAACATTTGATTATTTTGAATTTCATGCCAGCAACATGTTTACCACTGTGTTGCTTCACCTCTTCATTTAGCAAAATTCTGTTAGGATTCTGTTGTTTAGGAACTGAGAAGACCAGTTGCTAGAGTTTTGAGAATTAAATGATATCCCATTCCTGCCCGATATAGGATTTCAGTTGCTCAGCAGCATGAAGTATTCTTAATCATGTTATTCATTCCATGATGCACCTAATTTGACAGGTCTTGACTGCAGACAGGCCATTTTAGCACCTGGACTCTTCCTTTATGGAGAAATACTGTTCAAATATGTGCAGAAATCATTTTGCCATTGCTTTCCTGAAATATTCAAGGTCTTCCCTGGAAAGAAACATTGCCTAGATGGCAGCATATGTTGCTCAACACCTGTATACATCATTCAGAATTGATTGTGCCTTGCCAGATGTGCAAGATTTCCATGCTGTAGGCATTAATGCACATCCACACCATCATAGATGTTGGGTTTCGAACTGAGCACTAAAACAAGTTGAATAGGTTGAATACTTGTATAGGCCCGCTTTAGCCCAGATGAGTCCATGATTTCCAAAAAGAATTGCAAATTTTGATTGGTCTAACCACAGGACCTTTAAACAAGCTCAGGCCCAGATAAGACGGTGGTATTTCTTTATCATTTCTAAATGCAATTTTGGCTGTTGCATGGTTACGTTTACACTAGCATTCTGTGAATTGAGTATCAAACTGTACTCATATACAATGGTTATCAGAGGTTTTCCTGAGCCCATACAATGATTTTCTTTACAGAAACAGTTGGTTTTAATGCAGTGCCATCTGAGATCCAAATAACCATGGCCATCCAATATTGTTTTGCAGCTCTACCCCTAGTTTGCAAAGATTTCTCTGGATTCTCTGAATATGTTAATGATATTATATACTGTAGATGATGAACTCCACAAATACTTCACAATTTCATGTTAAGAAGCAATAAAATGACATCATCATTTATCATTTGTCCACACAGGAGTGATGACCCCTACATCTTTACTTCTAAGAGACTCTGCCTCTCTGGAATGCTCTTTTTCATACACAATCGTGTTGCCAGTTACCCTATCATTACACAACTTTTCCAGCATTTTGTTACCCAGTCTCAACATTTTTGGAAACATGTTGCTGGTATCAAATTCAATATGAACATATATTTTCCATGAAATAGTCAAATTTGTCATTTTCAACATTTGATATGTTGTCTGTACCATTTTGACAACTAAATATGAGTTTATGAGATTTGCAGATTATTACATTCTATTTTTATTCACATTTTACATGTTCCAAATTTTTCTGATTTGGGGACAACTGGTTCACATTTTTACCCTCTAAAAGAATATAACCTGTTTTCCAAGACAAAGATTACAATAGGGTACACAAACTTCAAGGCTGTTGACTTTTATGCCAGTACAGTAGTCCATCTCATGGCCACCTGTATATCAACTTGTGCTTCAGCACTTGCAAGTATTTAACATGGGCTTTAGAAATATTTATTTATTTTCCCTATACCTTTGAATGTCCTATCTCTCTTAAGGTTCAAATTGAATCCCACACATTCGATTTTTATTCACATTTTACACGTCCCAACTTTTTTTGATTTGGGGACAACTGGTTCACATTTTTACCTGCTAAGAATATAACCTGTTTTCCAAGACAAAGATTACAATAGGGTACACAGACTTCAAGGCTGTTGACTTTTATGCCAGTACAGTAGTCCATCTCATGGCCACCTGTATATCAACTTGTGCTTCAGCACTTGCAAGTATTTAAAATGGGCTTTAGAAAGACATATTTCTTTTCCCTAGAGCCTTTGAAGGTCATATCTCTCATAAGGTTCAAATTGAATCCCACACTTTTATTTTCCAACCATGAAATATAAAGCAGCACTTCATTTAACAAATGTTTGTGCTTTAGATATTTCTCATATTGACATTTAAAAGTTCATGGCATTTATGCCAGACCAATGTCATCCATAAGTGTATTCTTCTGAATAAATCCATTAGGGGCACTTAAAATCTTTTAATATTGTTTAGGGGTTTTCACCAGGAAAAGGAAGGTTACACATATTCAGCTAAAAAAGATTGAATATCATCCAAATATTTCAAAA
>NC_055966.1:22372665-22385165 GCF_018492685.1 Alosa sapidissima | reverse complement strand
GTGACTCTGGAGTGTGTCCTCAGCAATCACAAACATAACATGCCCTTACCAAAGAGAAATTACAACAGCTGTACAACACAGCCATGTTGGCAAGTTCACAGATGTAGGAGACACATTGTTTACACTGTTGATGTTTTAGGTTGAGTAATTAAAGCCAGTGGACAGAAATATGTGTATTTGTAAGAAAGATAGGAACAGCAGCAACATCCACCAGGACTTTATACTGACACATATATAGACATAAATAGAACAACAGAGGCCTGAAAGACAGCAGATATGATGAAAGAAAAAAAAGAACTGTACAGTACTGTACGTGTCTTAATGCTTGCCACATTCCCTCTTCGGAAGAAGGTGTAATTACCCTGACAGTATTCCAGGCCAGCATTCCCGTGTCCCAGCCCCTGGGCCCTTTCGTCTGTGTCCATGTCCACAGTGTAGCGTAGCACAGAACAGCACAGAACAGCGCAGCCAGCTGCCTCCCAAACGCTTTCAGGTAGGGCTCCACTAATAGTCCCACCACAAGGGAAGATGAAAGAACAGGAAACTACTGCCAGGAGCATGGAGGAAATACTTCAAGAAGAGAGAGAGAAGAGGCAGAGGAGGAGAAAAAGAGAGAGAGAGTGTGTGTGTGCTTGTGAGGAGTGAATAGAAATGCTAATTAATGTCCATAAAGCCTACAGTGATTTGGACTGTGGAAATGGGGGCAGATTTTGCTGTTTTGAGGACAGCGTGGCTGGACCCGTTTGGAGAGCCAACCCTGTTTCTCCCCCAGTGCTTGAAAGAGATAGAAAAGGACTGGTTAATCTCTTCGCCGTGGCCTTGATTCTTTGGCTAAAGAATGCAGGAGCCCACCAAGAGAAAAAAAGATGAAAATGTGTGTGTGTGTGTGTCATGTTCGGTGGGTAGAATGATTGATGTGCGAAGCTCATAAGTTGTCGGTAGATTTTATTTATGTCTTTCTCTTGATTTGTGTATTTATTAATTTTGCTACATTGTTGTTTTATTGAATCTGTTTGTTGGTTCCGAGTCATCACAAAAGTTGTTGGATTGATCACATTGCAACAGTTGATATGATTTTACAGTGTCATAGCAGTCAAGAAATGAGTAACTGGCTTATGCGATTTCAAATTTCACATAGATTAAAGTGGGATTTCATTTCAGCTCATTCCCACAGAGAATCTTTCAGGAGATTAGGGGAGGTGATAGAGGAGTCCTCATAGTTCTGAAAATTACCATTACAAGGACCATTGAGAGGCCTGGTGATTTAGACCAGTAGGCCACATTTCCTGTTTTTGTCTTGGAAAACAAAAGCTAAATATCATCGGGAAAGAAAATCAACAATTTTCAAGAGGAAAGAGAAAAGGAAGTGTAAAGCTTTCAGACTGTTAGTGGCAAAATACTATTGGCCTTAAGGGGAGAAAAGTGTTTACACCAGTTGACCTGCAACCACATAAAATGGACATCGAAGCCTTTTAATTATTGAGGGAAGCCATTTTGTCATTAAAATTAACACCGGCCTCAACTTCCCTGTGGGAGAAGCTTTCAAAGAAAATGGATGTCTCTTTTGCTCCCTTTTTCAACATATTATCATCTCTTTTGCAAAAGAAGAGAGAGGGAGAAGCAGGAGAGGGTGGGGTGGATAAACGAGCGAAATGGGTGTCCTTGGTTTCCTGGTGTGCGTGGCACTGAAGATGGGAGAATGAAAGGTGTGCCCACGCAGCCTCGCATTCCCAGAACTCCCAGAGTTGGGAGACAGGAATACAGACGGTCCCCGATGGCTCGGCCCAAACCATCCTCAGGAAAACAGGAATTCCCACAAGCTGGATAAACAAGCCATAGCGCCAGAGAGAGAGAGAGAGAGAGAGAGAGAGAGAGAAAGAGAAAGGAGTGGGCCCATGATAAAGGAGCCCTATCTGTTGCTACTCAACGGGAACATTCTCAGGCCTCAAATCAGTCTTGTCATGGATATAATCCAATTCATCCTGTCCACTCGGAGAGCGGCATGTTGCTTATGACAAGAGACCATTCATTAAATATCATAAGGTGCCATTGGATTGCAGCACGAGAGAGGAAGAGAAAGAGAAAGAGAAAGAGACAGAGAATGACAGAAGGATGAGAAAGATAGAAAGCAAGAGAGAGAGAGAGGGCAACGGGGGATGGGTCCAGACATTTTATATGACTTTCTTTGTTACCTCAGCTTGTTTTCACAGTCCAGCCCCTGTCACACTGCAGAACGTTCTGGAAGCGGGCAGAAATATTATGGCCATGATGTTTCTTTTGAGACAATGTGTAGTCACCGACTGGTGCCTTGAGAATTCAGGCCATGTTTGTCTTAATGGATTTGGGCAGCTGCTGGGATGAATAACGGGGCTAACTACAGCAAGCAAACATTTGCACTTGGTCTTTTTTTATTTGGTTTCTCGTTTGCTTCTATTTCACTTTGCAAAGCAGAGCACATAAATCTGTGGAGGACTGTCTCCGTCATGTGAGCTGTCGAGATGGAACCCAGGCTTGGCTTCTTATTGTGTGCATGTGTGTGGGTGTGTGTTCTTGTACTTTTCCTTGTGTGCTTATGTGAAAGAATATTGTTGCATGGGAGAGTGTATGCCTGTGTGTCTGGCTGTAAAACTTGGATGTGTGTGTGTGCATGTGTGTGTGTGCGTATGCATGTGTGCATGTGTATGTGCGCCTGTGTGTGTGTGTGTATGCGTGTGTGTGTGTGTGTGTAAAGTGTATCTGTGTGTGTGTGTGTGTGTGTGTGTGTGTGTGTGTGTGTGTGTGTAAAGTGTATCTGTGTGTGTGTGTGTGTGTGTGTGTGTGTGTGTGTGTGTGTGTGTGTGAGCAACTGAAGAGATACAGGGCTTGGCCAATACACTGGCGGGTCACGTCACTAAAACGCTTCAGTGGCGGAGAATGAAAGGCTGTAATTCCTGCAGTGAAGTGGAGTCTGACTCTTGCCGTAAATGACTTCCTATCCATTGTTCTGGTTTCAAAGGGAATTAAAAGCAGTGGTCAGACACGGCTGTTAATAGGCCCACTGAACAATGGGCAGGTGGACAGCCCACAGCAACAGATGCAGCAAGCCCCTCACATGCACAGCACGTAGTGGATAGGAGGATATGCTATCCATATGGCAACCATGCATTCCTATGGCACCAGGAGCAAGAATAAGCAAACAGGAGTCTTCACACCAAGTTCTTTTCTTTTAGCAACAATCCCTCTCTCTAGCTCTCCTTTTCTCACATTGCTTTTGTTTTTTTCTTTGTCTTTTGTTCACAGTCCATCATTCCCTTTTCCTGCATTGTACACATGCTGCTTCGTACAGACACACACAGTCTCACACACACACACACACACACACACACACACACACACACACACACACACACACACACAGAGAGAGAGTCACACATGGAGTAACTCACACACACACACACACACACACACACACACACACACACACAAACACACACACACACACACACACACACACACACACACACACACAGAGTCACACACAGAGTAACACACACACACACACACACACACAAACATACACACAGAGTCAAACACAGACAGACAGACACACACCTACATGACTCTCATGTGTCATTCGGAGTCAGACTCCGTAACCCAAGTCAGTCCCCAGTGCATATAGGGGAGAGATGCCACCACAGCTGCAGCCGATTGACTGATTGGGAATTTGGCTGGATTTCGGTCAGCTCTCATATTGATAAGCAAAAGAGGAGCGGGAGGAACCTCCACAGAAATCAATGGGCTAATAAAACAAATCAATGGATGAAACCAAAGAAAAAGTGAGGTCATTAATTTGCTGAGACAGGAGGATCCCGCTAGCCACACACATTGATTAGAACCAGGCGCTATGGAGGGTCTCGGGCAGGATCATATTTCAGAGAGAGATACAATGTGGGGGAAGAAAGAAGTATTTTTAGAGTGCCACCTCCACCACTTTCCTGACCGCCAGCCTGCTATTAAAACCCATATTTACAGTTCAGCCCCTCAACAAAAGCTTGCATTCCTCTTTTTTTTTGCATAAAACCTAATCAATATCTTTGCAGAGTAATAGAATGCACGCAACAGCTCCGACCCAGCTTTCTGTTCTACAGCCGTGAATGCCAAGTAGCCAGCGAGGAGGACAGGAGCTTGTTTCGCCCCGGAGTGGCAGAGGACAAAAGGGTGATTATGATATTATGTATGGCAGGAACACAGAGGTCTCGGTAAAGGGGGAAAGGTCAGGGCTTTGGCGAGCGCTGAATAGAAGGTTCCCCTGGCGGATCAATACAATTATTGTTAGTGACGATTATGATTGCAATCAATACCATTGTGGTAAATGATTTTCAGCGGAGCCTCTGCAAATGGACAGCTGGGAGCTGAAATGAAATAGGGTTTTAAACCAATCAATAAATTACCAATGAATTAGTAAATATGCAATGTGTGGTTTACCATAATAGAAATATTCACACAAATTGCTCACAATTGTACAATATTGTTTTAATTCAAGTATTACGATTTTATCATGTAAAATGTGTAAAGTATCATCACCCCATTATTTGATCAGTTATCATCACCCCATTATTTGATTTCCGCCACATCCATTTGTCATAGTATCTATGTGTTGAGCATGTCAGCATAGATTAAGAGCATTGTGTGTGTGTGTGTGTGTGTGTGTGTGTGTGTGTGTGTGTACAGATGGCGTCTGTCTGACTCGTCCAGACCTCTGGGTGAACTAAGAGTAAAGCTCGGCTAATCCTGTTCCTTGAAGTCCTCAAAAATCTGCTCCTGACCGAGTGCCCCAAGCGGCTGACCGAGCGCATCTGCAACCCAGGACAGGACAGAAGGACTCGAGGAGAGAAAACCTTCTGGAACCTTCTCATCTCCTCTCCCCTGGCTATCATCATGAAGGAAGTGTGCCATATCACCTCACCCCACCTCACTCCTCCACCCAAACAACCAGACGGCTTTTTTTATCATGGAGGGGTAAAATTTACCACTTTCATTGTGACTGTGCATGTCTGCACACTGGCTAGTTTCGTTTTATGTGGATGGTTTTAGGCTGAAGTGAGATCTGAAATAAATAGAAGGGATACTCCCTTTACAGAGACACACACACAAACACAAATGTGCATGAGCACACACACAGACACCACACACACACACACACACACACACACACACATATAGAGGTGCAATGGATTTGAGTTCAGGCAAAAGGGGGTAGAGCAATCTGTGATATATTTTACTTGAGTCAAGTCTCTCTGTGATGCTGCAGACACAGCATCCCCTCTCCCCACTACAGAGAGAGAGAGAGCGTAGTGGGAAAAAAAAAACGTTATGTGAGATTGACGACTTAAATACTTCATCAATCAATGCTCCAGCCAATGTGTTGTTTTGTGATTGGTGGAGAGTTCAGGCAATCCATCTTTCCCCCCACCAGGAAAAAAAAGCACTCTCAAGATTCCTCTCAGGTACGCGATGTTATTTCTTTATTTATCCGGTTTAACCCACACTGGAGACAGACTTGGGAGCCACACAGTCACCTGTCATCATTGTCCCTGGGACACATCTATTGGCACTGCCACAGCACACTTAAAAACTCCATGTCCCATCATGCCTCATTTTCAACAGAAGCACAGGAACAAGAGTCACATCTGAGTATAGTCGTTTGACCGACTTTCTGGGTGGTGAAGGTCATTTTTATCATAATATGAAGTGCCCTTGAGCAAGGCACCTAACCCCTCACTGCTCCCCGAGCGCCGCTGTTGTTGCAGGCAGCTCACTGCGCCGGGATTAGTGTGTGCTCCACCTCACTGTGTGTTCACTGTGTGCTGAGTGTGTTTCACTAATTCGCAGATTGGGATAAATGCAGAGACCAAATTTCCCTCACGGGATCAAAAGAGTATATATACTTATATACTTAAAAAAAAAAATAATAATAATTTCTATTTGCAAATTACCCAAGTGAGAGCATCCAGGAAGATCGCATCCCCTTTCGATCAAGCACATCAAATTTGTTTACAAAAACTAATTTCTCATCCCATTTTCTCCCAGCATTTTCAGTAGGAAGAAGGAATGTCGTCATCCAGGTCCGATCAGTTTTGTACATATAAACCTACTGTATAGCACAAGCCTCCATGTCCATTCAGAAACATTTATGTTTACGTTTATGGCTTTTAGCAGACACTTTTGTCCAAAGCGACTTACAATGCCATTAATAAACATTACATTAACATTGAAACAAATTCTTTCCCTAGTTTTTAGTAAAGTCATGTGAAAAGAAATGCCAATTATTAATAGACTAAATAGAATAAACAGAATAAACATAATACATGCATTTAAATGGCTCAGTTTGGAAAGAATGGCCTGCACAAGAGGTTGTATGGTCTGATCTTCCAAATATTGTGTAGGATAACCCAACATGACATTTTGACTGAAGCTGGTTGATCATCAATTGTGACACCCAACTAGGTGCCATTTTAGCAGGGCACAGTGAAGATGAGTGATGCTGATCAGTTGGTGAACAACGTTACGTTACGTTACATTACGTTACGTTACGTTACGTTACGTTACGTTGCGTTGCGTTGCGTTGCGTTATGTTACGTTACATTACTGTACATTACATTACACATTTACTGGACCAACATATCCAAAGTGATCTTAAACAATTTTAGACCAGCTTTAAAACTCAAACAGAGTGCAGTCACCATTCACAGCAACTCCCATACTGACTGTGGATCAGCTGAGGCTATTACTGGGCACACTTTCTCCCTCTCAGCATCTGCGGGTAGATTAACTATCGCCGCTGAATAATAATATTAGTTTTTTTCTGCCGCACGGTAGGTTTGTGGCACCTCCGGCTCCTTTCCCAGCCCTCTCTCCCGTCGGGGTTTCCTGCGGTCGTAGTATTCCTGAAACCCCTGGGCTTGCTTAATTAAAATACATCCTTTTTTCTGGCTCCCCTAGAGTCCTGTGGAAGAATAACTATGCAAGGGGGTTAGCTTTATTTAGCTCCTTGAGGAATTAGCCAGTGTTGTGTCAAGCAGCCACTTGCAGCTAAATCAACATGGCCCAAGAGAGAGATAGAGAGATGGAATGAGGGAGAAAAAAGTGTGACAGTGTGTGTGTGTGAGAGAGAGAGAGAACGAGAGAACATTTCTAAGAAATAAGGATCAAGAAGCAGGGAGAAAGAGAGAGAGAGAGAAAGCTGCCACCTAAAGCTTGAGGTTTACATTCAGTGTGACTCTCTCACTCCTGCAAAGTGCTTCAAGATAAGCTGAGGGCTTGCACCGAAAAGCCCTCCTTCTTATCCCCAAATCCAACATGAAATGCTGTCAGATGTACTGTAATCCAGGGAATTTGGACTGAGTGATGACAAGCATGTGTGTGTGTGTGTGTGTAAGAGAGAGAGAGAAAGAGAGAAAGAGAGCCTTGAATGAATTGCTGTGTCAAAGACTCGCAGTGTGTCAGCAAAATGCCTCTCGTGTATGTCTCCACCGGTTTTGACATCATCGCTATGGAACCCCATTGACACAACGGCAGTGTCACTTGTTTCGAGCGTCTGTCTTTTCTTTCTTTTATATATTCTGTCATTCTTCTTTTCTTTCCCTTCATGTCTTTCTTACACACTGCATACATATACCTCTATACCTAAGTACACTGCATTCAAATAGGTGGCACACACATGGTTTACCCCTGTGTGTTTGCATTGTGCATTTAGTGCACCCGAGCATAATGAGGGAGATGATAGCGAACAATCACCTAAATTGAGAGGGGTGAGGGGAGGGTGGGGGGTGGCGAATGATGAGGTAGGTACCTACTTATTTTCCTTTTCTTCCGACAATAAATAGCTGTAAGGCAAAGGCAGAAATTAGAGTTATGGCAGTGGGCTGTGCTTCAGTGCACATTCTTATTAGCGTGTGCGAAAAGCTGTATGGAATAATGACTGGGAAATAGTAAGCTTGTGTGCATTACAATTAGGGCGATCACAGGAAGCAGTAATCTAGAAGTCATTCTTAAAAGGAAGCGCTGGCCTCCACAGGCTAGCTGCCTCCCGCGCACAGCTGATCCACTGGTGTGTGTGTGTGTGTGTGTGTGTGTGTGTGTGTGTGTGTGTGTGGGAGGGGGTTGGTGTTGATTAGCAGCAGCTGACAGATGCAAGCCATCCGTCATATTTGACCTGAAGTGTGTACACATAAACAAAACCATTTCGATTGACACACACATACACCCACACCCACCCACACACACACACACACACAGATATTTCAGGTGTTTACCTAGAGGCAAGTCTGAGCACAGAGGCATAGTCAAATACACTTATAAGGTCACATATGTACATATATATATATATATTGAATCTACAATTACAGTAGGGGTGTATCAGAATGCCACCCGCTCAGTCCAATTTATTGTAATGTAAAACAATAATTATTATAATTTAAAAGGAACAAGGGAAAAGTACATGTATTTTGTCATCAGAGTCAGTAGTGGTTGAAAAAACATTTCAAAGCCAAACACTAGCGCTGTTGACTCTAATTAGCAATGTCGCTGATGGACACGGGTCAAGGCCCTCAGCCTATTGGCCCGTAGTGGGGAGGGCAAAGGTCAAGCCTCTGGTATGACATGGTATAAACAGTCTACCAACCGCAAACCAATCAATCCCTTTAAACACCATCCTCTTCCTGCCTGTGTGCCCCCCCTTGAGGTCAGAGGTCAACCGATAGTGAGGCACTCTGGATACTCAGTGGGTAGAGACTGGACGCATGGTCCTTTCTTTTTTTTTTTTGGAAACTGGTATCTGTTTGTGTGAAGGGACTGTCCTCATTTCCGCCACATTATCTTCACAGCTGTAAAAGGGCCTGATAGCCCAGTATGACACTAACCATGTTTTGAATGTTTAGGTCTGTTTCTGTGAGTGGGGAAGAAAGATGAAGAGGAGAGAGTCAGGCTGGCAGGCAGGTTCTAGATGTATGCCCAGACCCAGAGCCACATGGCCCCTTCCCTCCCCCCATCAGCTTCTACACGTCACTGAAACAGCAAAACGCATATGGCAGGGGGAGTTATAGTTTTGGGGCGACAATGGCATTAGCCCTCATAAATATATGGGCTTATGTGTGCGAATGAAACGGATTCCACACGCATACGCACAGAGCCTGGGGGCACCCCATTCACCTGTGTCCGAGGGGAGCACTTAGGCCTGATCCCGAGCACCTTCATCCCCCCGTACACACACACACACGCACACACACAGGCGCACAAACAGGCACACACACACACACACACACACACACACACACGTAGGCACCGGATTTTGGGGGAAGCCAGCTGTCAAACTCAGCACACACAAAAGAGGCGGGCAAAGGCGACAGGCTCAGCCAGTTGCTGGGTCATTCTCTTATGGTTTTCTTGCTCTACCTCTCTCCCTTCGATTTCTGTCTCTTTTTCTCCCTCCTTCTGTCTCTCTCTCTCTCTCTCTCTCTCCACACTCCCACCCCTTTCTCATTCGCATCTGTTCACTAACTGACTTCTCAGCCTGATTTCTCAATAAATAATTCACAGTGTAAATATCCTCTGCTCTGTAATGTGACAAACGGTCATAAGAGGGGAAATTTCCCCCACTGCGAAATTAGCTTCTCATCAGTGCACGAGTTTCGGTTTTGTTAAAAAGAAAAAATCATTACATGCTTTGAACATATTTCTGTCAAGAATTGAATTCAGTAGATTTAAAAGATGGATAGATGAAAATAAATAAAATCAGAAACTCAATAAAGGACAGTGTCACTTGAAGGATGAATTTTTGAAGTTTTTGAAAATGTATACATCCACACATTCAATACATACATTGAGTAAAACTATTTGTACAATAAAGATAACATATATATTTCCCAATCCTGAAAAGAGAGAAGATAAGAAAAGTAGAAACAGAAGAGAGGAGAGCATGCTTCCGAAAACAGTTGGACCGAGAAGGAGAGACAATATGGAAAAAGAGAAGCAGAGAGAAGAAAAAAAGCTCCAGGAATTAAATGACCAGTCCCGTCTCTATTATCATGTGTCTGTCTGTCATGGTCCACCAGTAAGAGATGATGTTCCCATGACCCTGCACAATACAGAGGCATATTATTCAATGCCAGCTGTATGAAATTCCTGCAAATAAAACCTTTGTGCTCGACAACGGCTAATTATTTGACAGATTGGACCCCCCCTTGGTTCAGGTTACAGTGTGGAGTGGCCTGGGGTTCAACCCCCCCCCCCCCAGCCCCATACGCCACCTCACCCTCCCACCCCCCACCCCAGCTCCACCCGCCACCCCCCATCTCAGCCCCAGAGAGGGCCCACTTTGACAAAATCCCATGGGGCCCCATTCTTTTCAGGAGATTATATTTTTCACCCACCACCCTCCCTTCCTCTGAGTCCCCTTGCCTTCCATCCAAAGAGAGAGAAGGAGGAGGAGGAGGAGCAGAGGGGAAGGGTGTGTGCGTGTGTGTGTGTGTGCACTGGGGGTCTGTGTGTCAGTGACAGCAGTCATCTTGGTGTTTAAAGGGTGTTCTCAAGCAGAAATATTTAATCTTCTCCACAAAACGCAAGCAGTGGGGGAGGGAGAGGGGAAAAGCTGTTCTGAGTTTACTTTTTGCTATGGATCAAATCTGCCACCAAAAAGCAAAAAAAATGAAACATGATGAAGTGACTCTCCCTGCCAGAGTTCTTTAGGAGTTTTTAAAACTGATTTTTAAAGAAGCCCAAACAAATGTTTTAAGTCTCAAAGGCTTAATATCACTGGTAATCTTAATTAAAAAGTATTAATTGTATCTGGGAAATGTTCTGCCTATGTGGAGTATGTAAGTTAATGCATAATTTAGCTTGATTGATGAGAGTATTACTGTATAAATTAATTGATTATGTTAAACATTATGTTGTACATTCTATATGCCTTCTAAGAACACTGGAACCTGGCATGACCAAACGCATTATGAACTGTAGCCTACAACAACAGCAGTTCATAGCACATGATAAGATTTGATGTAATACATTTAACAGAAACAAAGCTATGAATGTAGGTTTTAACCAGTGCGGCAATTTCTTCAGCTCTGAAATATCAAACATTACATTTGCCTGCTTTCTGTACCCAGCAGCCTGTAGCTTTTCAGCAGCAGACAGACACGCAGGAATTACATAACCAGCCACCCACCTCCCCAGCCTGCCTGACTGCGCTGTAGTACCCTCCGACCCCTGCTCTGACAACCCTTTCATATCCGCATCCGACTTTGAGTGTAACAGCCAAAGGCCAGTGGCCATCATACACGGGCGAGACGTGGAACGTGACGCCGTAAATGTCAAAAAAGAGGAACGTGGCTGACCTCCTCGGCAAGCGATGTGTGAGTCATTTGTAATAACGCGCATCCCCCTGCTGCCAGGGCTTAGGTGATTTTCACTGGAGAGGGAGGCCGAGAGACCGGGCAGGGGGGTCGGCAGGTTGGATTTGGAGAGGCGATGAGACCCTCAGAGTGACATTTTACCGGGCCCTGGAGAAGCCCTTGCTGTGTGTGAAACACTGGGCTGGAAACACTTTGGCACAGGAGACCCTGTTTAAACTCCCTAACGCCAGCTGCAGATGAGGGATTTCAAGTGGTGTTCAAGTGGGGGTCACTCACCTGAACTGTAACTGAAAGTACGCAAAGCATATCTTGCAAAACACAAATGTTATACAAATACAATATGTACAGTGGATAATACGAAATATATATTTTATTTATTCACATTACATTGTAGTATTTCATCACATTTATTACTATGTTGTATGTTTCTTTCTTCTGTTAATGTTATTAACATATTCATTTTATGTATATATTATTTATTTATTTATCTATTTATTTATTTATTTTTGTTTATTTTTTATAACTGTATCACTAATTGCTGAAATCAGAGGCTACAAGAATAATATATTTTTTAGAGTGAAATACTCATCATTTAAACCTTTTGTTAACCTTTAAAGGTTTACCTCAACATGTTGCTTGCAGTGCACGTGTGTGTCTAGTGGTTCATAATGCGCATGAGTGCCCACTAAATATGACCAGTGATGACGCAGTTTTGCTGCCTATTCAGCAAAGACTGGCTTATATCAGGAGCTCCATTGTGTAATGCCATCTGAGAGAAAGTCCAAAAGAGGAAGTGCCACTAAACATGCCCCCCAGTCTCTGTAATCACTCCAGCAGACGCTCAGCTTATTATCCACCCATGATGGAAAAAACAAACCTCTTTCCACTGTGTTTTTTCCCCTCTTCTCTTTACTTGAGGTCAGGCTGTGCAGGGACATTATAAAGTGTATAAAATAGCTGTCACCAAGTTCTTTTTTTTTTTATCTTGCTGCTTAGTCAGCGACGGTTTGGTTTGAGATGTGTCAGATCATAATGCAATCATGGAAAAACCATAACATGTGGACATGTAATAATGCAAATACAATTACGAACAGATATCAGAGATGACGG
>NC_055966.1:22360165-22367665 GCF_018492685.1 Alosa sapidissima | reverse complement strand
CCAATCTCCAGTGTTTACATTGTCGGCAACAGAAAAACAATACCACACCAGGGACATATGTTGTCAACAACAAAAGATAACACCATCAACATCATCACAGTTGTTGTCCTCATCAACAGATACGACAACACAAACAACAATAGTCAACAAAATATGAATGGACCCTCTGTGGATTGCATCAGTGTGCAGATACAGTGTATGTGTGTGTGTGATATTTTAAGGAAGCTCCAATTCGTGCCCATGTCTGTGTGTTCCTCATTTGGCAGGGGAAGGGCTGATGTTACCGTCTCACAGGACTGAGAAGGAAGGAACTGTGTTTAACTTCCTTAAATAGAGCACTTTCAGCCCAAGTCCAAGACATATATCGCTTTGTGTAAGAAGTGAGAAAGAAAAATGTGTAAGAAGCGTCTAGACGGCCGCTATATGGGTCAGACAAAGGGAAACATATGAGCAAACAGTCTCGCACAAAAAGGTGTGTGCTAAGTGATGGAGGCCATTTTTTCTATGTGAGGATGAACCTTGACAAGTATAATGGAAGCCATGCGTGTGTGTGTGTGTGTGTGTGTGTGTGTATGTTTGTGTCTAAAAGGCTAAGTGTGAAACTGTGTATGTGTGTATGTGTATGTGTATGTGTGTGTGTGTGTGTGTGTGTAAAATAGTGACTAGTGGTGGCATTTGTGGCTTTATAAAAACAGGATGCAAATGCATGCAATCTCAGCCTGAAGCTGCTCTGCCGATCTAATGAATGCCTAGAACTCCACCTATTGGAGTGAGATTTGTGCAAAACTTTAACTACACTTCTTCCACCATTCCACCATTCTCAATCACCTTCTCCCCTCTCTCTTTCTCTTTCTGTCTTTCTCTCTCTCTCTCTCTTTCTCTGACAGTAAGATGCTGCAAAATGTACTAACTCAGCCACAAACTCTCAAGCTCAACCAAGTCCAGAGGTGGCCTGGCTGCAGAGATAAATGACTCCTGCTGGCTAGTTTAGCACTTTTAAATGGGGTGAAGCCCGAGTGGTCTTGAGAGGCACTTTACCTCTGTTGGTTGAGAGAGGCACTGTCTGTGTTTAACAAATTCATCATTTGTTTTGCAAACGGTCATGCGGCAACTCACGGCAAAAGACGGGTCGTGGCTGTGTGTCGAGCCGCTGGAGAAAGAAGAGTTAATATTTAAGTAACTATTAGAGCACAACAAAAATAGCACAACACGAGGACTTTATGGACAATATGTCTTCAGCGGCAGTTTTTAAGTTCTTCCCACATCTGGCGTCTTTTTGGCTTTCCAGTTGGAGAGAGCTCTGCAAATAAGAATTTTTATTGGACTGTGTATTGTCTGTGTAACATTTCTATAATGTTTATACAGTCTGTGTAATGTTTACACAACAATAAAACCCTCAGCTTTTGAGAGTTATGCTCATGTAAAAATCAACAACTGTAAAAGGCACAAGAGGCGGTAATGTGTCCAACGTGCTGAAAATTGCATCTCGTTTCTAATTTTCCTCTCCAGCTGCTATTTGTAGTAGGCAATCATATTCCTCAGTTCGAAAACATACCCGCAATCAACAATCCTCATCTAAAACTTATCAGCATAAGTATTACCTCGGTCGGCTCCATCTGCTCCCTCTAGCTGTCGCCACCAGCCCCAGAGCGCTGCGCTGTCACCGGCCGGCTTCCCATGTCCATCACACCATGATGGATGAGGTGAGAGGTCGCGACCCCTGCACCTCGCCGTTCACCTCGGCCCCGTCAAGCGCACTCACACTCACAGCCGTTTGAGAGCTGATAACTAAAATAAAAAACCTCTACCGCTCGTCAGTAGACAAGTCACCCCCTTTTTTTCCTGGCCAGGCGTGAAAAATTTGGTCCTTCAGAATGAGAGGACCTGTCTGTTAACAGAGTGTCTAGCTCACATTAGCCCCCTCCCCATCCTTTCCTCTAGACCGTCTCCACTGCATGTTTTAGGGGAGATGATCACATGATGATCTGACATATCAGAGGCTTTATTTTCAGTATCTAAACAGTTCATTCAGGTGTGGGTGAGCATGTATGGAGAAATGGACAACTGGCACGGCTGTAGGTCTCCTACATCAGGGGGTGGAGGATTCATGTTCCAAGCACAGAGTGAACATGTGTTATTGGTAAATGGAGCACAGACACACACAGACACACACTCATGTTCATGTTTAAGCCTGCTGAGATTCCCAGCAAGGGGTTCTTTGACTGTGTGCTTTAGAGCTGATCTTAACACCAACCAGGGCCTTCACACTGGATCACCAGGTGAGTCCAGGCGTCTGTGTGTTCCTAATGACTTCCATTCCCCCTCAGGGTTCGGAGGAAAGGGCCGCAGTTCCCTGACGTTGGATCTGTTTCCCTCACGTCATTCTGAGGTCCAATATCAATGAGCTCTGACATGATCCATTGCTTAACACAGTGACAAGAAGAGGAGGCTTACAGGTCTGGGTTCAGTTTGCTACAGACAGGCACTGACACACATTTTATCTGGGAAAGCTTAAGGACAGGAGGGTTGTTAGTTCACCCCCAAGAGTCCAGTGTATAAGACTACAAGTATAGGCTATGCTGTCCCTAACTCAGATCGTATTGGTAACAGCGCAAATAGAAATACATTCATTAGAATGTGCACATGTACACACAAACACAGACACATACACACAAACACACGCACACACACACACACACACACACACACACACACACACACACACACACTCACCTATCACCTTCATACACACAACCTGAAAGTAAATATCCCCTCACAGTTCTGAGAGCAGCATCACACAAGTCCAGAGCCAAGCATGGCGGCATCGGTTGACCCTGAAGCTGTTGTCGAGGGGACTTTCACTCCCACTCCTCGCCCTTATCCTGTCACTCAACTCCAGACACGGCACAGCGGAGACAGACAGATGGAGCGAAAGATAGATTGATCTGGCCCCGAAAATAAACAAATAAATAAATAACCAAACAAATAAATAACCAAACAAATAAATAACCAAACAAATAAATAACCAAATAAATAAATAAATAACCAAACAATGCCAGCACACAATGCCCCTTTTCCCCCTGACACAGGTATAGATCACTGTTATTTCCCGCTTTTGCAGAAATACCTAATTCGGCTTATTTAATCAAAGGCGGGCGGGTGGTGAACCAGGGGTGGGGTGGGGAGGGGGCAGCGCTGAGCTGGTTCCCCAGGCATCTCGCACCCTTGCTGGGCTGATTTACGAGCCTCGCAGCCTTTATGAGTACCTGTTTCATTTTCTTGTCTCGGCTGTGACACCTAAAGTGATAGGAATTTTATGCTTTTGATAACTATATGAGTTTCACTTTGGCCCCCGCGATTCATGGCCCTGTCAGGCACCCGTAAATAATCGCAGGGCTCGGGCTGACGTGACGTCCAGAGGAGAGACATCCGCAAGATTTCACCACAGTGGAAAGAAAAGAGGAGAGAGGGAGGGAGGCAGGGAGAGAGAGAGAGAAACGAGGGAGGGAGGCATGAAAGAAAAGGAATGAATGAAATAAAGCTGTCCCTTATTAAAGGTCAAGTCAACAGGACATGGTTACCAAGGGCTGCCTGTTTACCATGGCCTTTTATTCTTGTCATATCTTGTGGTTTTGAGGATAGCATTAACAACAGGCAATATGACATTTCACACATGCCCGTCATAAAAACACTTTGTAGGGTATAAATGATCATATATGAAAAGCACTGATCGGTGTCTTAAAAACATATACATCGTGTATTCATTTCAAGTACACAAATGTTTTTTTTAGTTGACCATTCATACATGTTGTGACATAAGCTGCTTTCAGACATAGGTGTAAGTCTGCATGTTATGCGGATATCAAGCAGTTGGGTCGTATATCTGAACAACATATCAGGACATTTGGAACTCCGAACTTAGGCGGCTCTTACACTACTCCCCTCAGGGCCGTAGTCACCATAGACATTGAGGGGGACGTGTCCCCCCCAATATTCAAATATGACCAAAATGTTCCCCCCAATATACGGATATAAAAAAGAAAGAAAGAAAAAAGCGCTACAGGAAACCAACAAGCACCACCATCTAAAATGTCAATCAAACGTAAATAACGCACAAAGTGACCTAGTGATGGTTCCAGAGTAGCCTCCACCCCTGAGTGGTTTGTCCTAGTGGTTTTCCGTTTTTTGTTAGTGGCGTGCGCTATCAAAATCTTCCATTTAGCCTACTGCACCCTACTGCAGTAAGGTAGGGCTGTCAACAATATCGCAAAAGCTACCGGTACAATTTTCTCAAAACTTGTTGGAAAGTTGTAGCATAGGCTAAGGCAATCCCATACATTTTTGGAGCCGATCAGACTCAAAGGGTACTTTGAAACATTTTCCATATTGTAGCCTATTGTCGCAATGATAGCGAAAGTGAAACGTTTTATTTTAAATGATGAATTTGTGCAAGCCTGTGTGTCATTCATTTCTTTCACGTCTTTCAACATAAATAATGCATTCATATGCTAGTACTAATGCCAGAAATTGCCGTTTATAGGCCTCTTAGAAATGGTTGTTGCATACATATTATTTAGATGCGCACTCAATCGCGCATCCATGCAGGCAAAACGTAGGAATCAAATGTGGCGACGGCACACAAGTTGGAAAAAACGTTTACAATGCTCTGGCGGTGATAGCCTACAGTTAATGTGAATTGCGGACAATAACCAAAGAAAGGAACTTGCGCCTCCTTTCACCAAATAAAGGCTGTAGTAGGCCTAGTGTTTCTACATGTTGGCACAAAACTGAAACTTTTTTGCATGGTAGGAAATTCTGTTTGGGGGTCCCTCAGACCCCACCACAGATTTGGTCCACCCTAATGTTGACATCATGACTACGGCCTTGACTCCCCTCGTAGTATTTCGGATGGACATTATGTAAATGAGCTCATATCTGAACGAAGCGAAGAACATGTGCATGTTCAACCACGTTCAACCTGTTCAACCACGCGGAGATTCTGTTCATGTGCCTTGGTGTCAATCACACATAATGTCTGCATGTAAGCATATCTGAATCACCCGAAGGGTCGGACATCCGTTTCACAAAGATCCACATATAGGGCGGAGGACATGTCTGAAAATAGGAATAGAAGTAAATCGATTCAACTTCAAGATACAGCAAATCAACACATTGCTGAATGCAAATGAACCTATACAAGTAAACAAACATTTTCAATAGGCATTGATTTAGGCTATTAGGCTAAAACTACTATGGAATATAGCTTGATCTGGTATGGTTAGTAAGGTCCTCTTGATAGCCCCTTAGGTATAGCCAAAGTCCTTTTAGGCAAGTCCATCCACTCGGCGGCCATATGACAACGCTTTTTGGGCACTCGTCGGGCATCCATTTCGGCAGAAATGTGCGTGCACAAGGCTTCATGACACCAATCTTGCTCCAGCGGCGAGATCACAACACATGATTGGCACGATGTATTCACATCACACCACATGATTGGCTCAATGTATTCACATGTCAACGTTTTGCCGAGGAAGGGGTGGGATATGTGTAGACAACGGCCATATTGGCGTGACAAACTAGCCCCATGCATTTCTATGGAGTATTTTTTGAGTGCTGTGTCTCCACATTAGAAAGTCTCTGGAATAGCTCTGTGCCAAACTGAGGAAGCATGCAGAGTTAATCCTCAAGTAACAGGCATTAAAGCCCCCCTGTGTAAGAAATTCTCCCATCTAGTGGTTAGGAGTTATATAGCAACCAACATCTCAAGCGCTGCCTCGTTTAGAACCACAGGAGCCGTCACACATCAAAACTGGCACTAGTTCTGGACTTCTAGGCACGTCAAAGCATAAACTTCTCTCTGAATAAGCAATAACAACATATTGTAATGATCTGAGCCTAGCTGTTCATGACTGTGCTCCCATGATGCTGTTCAGTTGATGTGTTATCGTTATAGTTGGGCCTAACTAGTGTGTGTTGTAGATACAGCCTCACATAGATGTTTAGTGCTGGAGCATAAGGGCCAGACCCCGGCATTATGCGTTCGTGTGTTTTGGTGCGTTACCAATAAAAAACATTCTAAGACAAACTGTGCAGTTTGTTACAATATTAATACAATTTTGTGTACTATTTTATTACCATTGCTTGTGTGTGATGTCAATGAAACATTCTTTCGGACACAGAATAAATAGTTTCATTTTGCCTGTTAACCGAGCTAGCTAGCTAGCTAGCTAACGTTAGCACAGTAAAGAGAAAGTGAATGGGAACGGCTAGTTATGTTTGCTAACTAGGTAGCAGCTAAGAACTTTGGATAAACTTGCATATTGTTGCAAACTAACCTGAAATACAGTAACACACGTTCAGCAACTTTGTGGTAGTCTACTAGTCCTAGCAAAACTATGTTAGGTTAGGTTGTCAACTGTCTCTGATTCCAGAAACTAGAGATCAAGTGAGCTGGTGACAGATCACGAACAAAGTTATTTTTCTCTTTATTTATTTCGTTGGAATATACCATTTCAATGTTGGATTGTTAGGAAGACATATGACTTGTAGAAAATGGGCTCATAACTTACATTGCTGAATGTATCGGAAATCTAGGGAAATTCTGCAGATGAATCCAAGCTAATATTTTTTTTCTATGCATGCAGACACTCTATGCAAAGACTGAGCTGTATTTCGCATGTCCCTTGCTGGCCAACGTTATTTTAAAATGGCGCACGTACATGGCGAGTCGACACCGCGCTATGTAAATGTAAATGTGGATTTCTAAGCCAATAGGTATGCTTCAATTTGGTGGTGGTGGTAATTAAACATGAATGGGGCCACATTTATGAATGGGAAATGTTGATTTTGTTAACAAACAACTGAAAACGTTACACAGGGGACCTTTAAAGGAGAAATCTGGCGTTTTTTTCACAGAGATCTCAGTTTCTCGAGTCACCGAATAATGTTGGTACGGAAAAAACCCCCAGAAACAATCGATTTTACCTAGCTTGGGATGCTAGTTCCAACAGCTAAAGCAGCCAGGCAGCGACAGCGCTACACTCTGGGGGCATGTCAGAAAGCCCCCATGTTTATGTAGTGTAGCACTGTAGCTGCCTGACTACTTTAGCTGTTGAAACTAGCAACTTGAGCTAGTTTCAACTTGAGCTAGTTTCGAGAAACGGAGATCTGTGTGAAAAATCGCCAGATGTCTCCTTTAACCTTTAGAACACCAGTGGTGACTAACTTTAACAGACTTACACTCTTTGTCTGGAGGTGCAGCAGGTGTCTATCGAAAGGGGAGGGTCCAGGGATCATGCTAAGCCAAGTGGTTTATCCATGAAGAATCAACATTATTGCAATTTTAAAAACATGTACATTTTTATCGTGACCGGAATATGTCGGAATATGTCACATTGTTGTAGCATTATTTTTTGACCATCAAACCAACCAGGAAGTAAACTGAAATGACCATGGGACGTTTGTATGGAAGTCATTTCCTGTCCAGGGATGGGTAGATTA
>NC_055966.1:22322665-22355165 GCF_018492685.1 Alosa sapidissima | reverse complement strand
AGAGGGCATTTTGAGCCTTACATGTTAGCTAGTGAGGACAAAACACTGTCCATAATGAACTAGCAGGAGAAAAATCCCCCTCACACTAGTAAACTAGTGGAATTTGAAAAAATACACAAACGGCTGGCATTTTGTACAACTAGTTAACTAGTGGGAGGTAACATTGGCCACTAGTTAACTAGTGCGCAATGTCGCACTTGCATGCAAATGAAGAAGGCGGAACAAGGATTTTGATTGGTCCATGTAGGACTCAGAACCCTAGAAAAATGGCTGACTTCGTCCAGGCTGTTCTAAGAGCAAACTTTTATAAACTAAGATCGTTTGAGCATAAAAATATGTTTTGATAACATGTCTAATGACAAAGTTGTGGTGTATTGCTGTAATCTTCGTTCAGTTAATGTATACAATCTTTAGTTTTTCAGTTATTAGTCTGAAAATCGCGATAAAAATGGAGGCATTTGTATATAGTTGCCTAGCAACAAAACGTTTCAGTAACATGAACATTGATGATAGCATTGCTGATGTGGCAATACTAGCTCAAGTGGTTAAGCAGCAGGACATCTTGTGGGAGACCAGGGTTCAATTCCTTAGAAGTGCATCAAGTTTTTTTCTTGATCTTTGAGCTTTTAATTACTTTTGAAACCATGTGCAGTTAATGTGTACAATCTTTTGTTTTTCAGTTATTAATCAGAAAAGCGTGACTGAATGGATACATTTATGTCTGTGGTTGCCTAGCAACAATAAACAAAGAATGTTAAAGCATGGGGTTTCCCTGTTATAATTAAAAACCATTTTGACAGAATATGAGATACTGCATACTGCAGGCTCTGCTTTACTATCTATACTGAAGTACCGTTGCAGAGCAGTGTGTCACTTAGCCACTAGGGACACCCATCAGGACCTGATCGCGAGGCTATGAACAGTAAATTTACATTTAGACTGGGTGGGATTCTTACATAATACCCAATAGGAGTCTTCTACCCACCCTCTCATTAGAATTTGCATAATATCCGTATCAGGCACTAGTTAACTAGTGAGCTGCTTCACTGCCACACATGCAAACTAGTGAGACTTCAATTGTTCCACTAGTTAACTAGTGGACAAAACCGGTCAGCTTGTTTCTCTTTTTAGGTGTAACTAGTTAACTAGTGAACAAAATATACATGCCACTAGTTAACTAGTAAGGCCCACAACACCCTCACTAGTAAACTAGTGGGTATTTTGGCCTTTACATGTTAACAAGTGACCATTTTGGCATCTCACTAGTTAACTAGTGGGGCTGAAATGGCCTTCACTAGTTAACTAGTGGGCATTTTGGGGCACACTAGTAAACTAGTGACACTTTTTGCACCTCACTAGTTAACTAGTCGAATGGAAATTGCCATCACTAGTTCACTAGTGGGTGTTTTGGTGCACACTAGTAAACTAGTAACACTTTTTAGACCTCACTAGTTAACTAGTGGGCATTTGTGTCTTCACTAGTTAACTAGTGAGCAGTTCTGCCTTCACTAATTTACATGTAAGTGTCACATTGAAGCCACTAGTTTACTAGTTAAAGTTCCTTTGGCCAGCATGTTAACTTGTGTGCCACATGGAAATGTTGTGGGTGGGATTTCGTGAAATTCTGCGCTGTGATTGGTTATCATGTTCTATTTGGACATAGTGAGCCAATAGAAAGCCTCAATTTCCAGAGTTCTCCGCCTCCTAATTTTAATTCTGCGCCACTAGCTGACTAGTGTGAATTTAGGCTTCAACTAGTTTACTAGTATACATTTATGACCTCACTAGTTAACTAGTTTGGACAAAGGATGCATCAACTAGTTAACTAGTGAGCCTGCTGCCATCACCTAGCTAGCTAGTAAGCCATTTATGGTTCACTAGTTAACTAGTGACATTGACCTACTCCAACTAGTTAACTAGTGAGGAGTTTTGCCTTCACTAGTAAACATGTGCACATTTTTGGCTGTCACTAGTTAACTAGTGAGACCCAAAAGCCTTCAACTAGCTGACTGGTATGCATTCTGGCCTTTACCAGTTAACTAGTGGACATTTCTGGCTCTCACTAGTTAACTAGTGAAGCTAATATGTGTTCACTAGTTAACTAGTGGGCATAAACATGGTTCACTAGTTAAAGGAGAATTCCGGTGTGATATTGACCTAAAGTGTATTGAAACATGATACCGAGTGTGAACGTATGTCTCATAGCCCATCTCGACTTGTCCCCTGCACTCCAAAATCTGGCGCTAGTTAGCCGATGCTACCAACAACTTTTTCAGTAGTGGTGCTTCGGCATCGGGCTAGCCATGCAAATAAATCACTGTTTTACACCCATTTACGAGGCTCAATGTATCTCCACACTTCATTGGTAGACTTCCTAGGGCCCTGACATTTAAAACGAGACATTGAGAACTTTGAAAAAACACTGGTAGTTTACTTACAAGACGATTTATACAGACAGTATCTTCACGAAGTTTAACGTTTGCAGCCATCTTGAATTTAGTCACGATAAGTCGAGCAACGAGTAAGAATGAACAGGTATGATAAGGGATCAGATTCCAAAAATAATTCAGTGGAAATGCATGGATTCCAGTTTCTTCCAGTAGCAGCAACTGGAATCCATGCATTTCCACTGAATTATTTTTGGAATCTGATCCCTTATCATAGCTGTTCATTCTTACTCGTTGCTCGACTTATCGTGACTAAATTCAAGATGGCTGCAAACGCTAAACTTTGTGAAGATACTGTCTGTATAAATCGTCTTGTAAGTAAACTACCAGTGCTTTTTCAAAGTTCTCAATGTCTCGTTTTAAATGTCAGGGCCCTCGGAAGTCTACCAATGAAGTGTGGAGATACATTGAGCCTCGTAAATGGGTGTAAAACAGTGATTTATTTGCATGGCTAGCCCGATGCCGAAGCACCACTATTGAAAAAGATGTTGGTAGCATCGGCTAACTAGCGCCAGATTTTGGAGTGCAGGGGACAAGCCGAGATGGGCTATGAGACATACGTTCACACTCGGTATCATGTTTCGATACACTTTAGGTCAATATCACACCGGAATTCTCCTTTAACTAGTTGACAAAAATGGCTTGCATGTTGGCCTGATATCAAGATATCAGAATAAATGCCCAAGCGGCTTAGCCTTGTGAGACCATCATGATCTCGCAAGCTTCAGGGTTTCACTCGCAGATCAGTCTGGCAACTTTTCGTTAAAGAGAATTTGGAGCAGTTCACCAAACAAACGTCCAATCAGCGTTGGCTTTGAGGCGGGTTGAGGTGTGACGCAACAAACAACATGACGGCATCCACAGATGAGATTAGCATAGCTATCGCGCAAGTTTTATTCAAATTAGAAAGTATTCCTGGGTAAGCTGTGAAGCTACTATATGAGTCTCAGCCATGCAGCTGGGAGGAATGAACGACACAGACATCCTCCACAGCCGATTCCAGTTCATAATGGAGGAATAAACCTTCTTCAGAAGTGTAGGGCCTACCATGAAAACTTTATGGGGTAACGCTTTAGAATAACATGTGCTTATTAGGTATTAACAGTGCATAATAAGCACTTAACAATTCATTACTAACAGTTAGTTAACTGTTGTTATCCTTTAATAACATTAACTAACGGTTAACATGCAGCTTTTTAAGTTACTTACAAGCATATTTGTTAACAGTTAACATGCAGCTTGTAAGTGTTAACAAGCAGCTTGTTAATGCTTGTTAATGGTGTATAAGACAAAGAGGTGGATAACTAATACGCTTATAAGACCTTTCTTACCTATTTGTAGTACATTTTGCAGCCCCCCAATCTAAAGCGAGGACCATGTAGCCTATTCTACAAGCCCAACCTTCTATCTCTATATATCTACTGCATCTATCTAGTTTGTTTAAGCTGTGAGAAATGCACCTTCAAAATTGCTGCAGCAAGCAGGAATTGAACCCCGGTCTCCTGTGGCAAAGAGTGAAGTGCTACTGACTGAGCCACGTTCCTGTCTTTGTATGTAATGATCATCTTGATTCTATATTCTGTTAATGTTCTATATCATACCAGTTATGCCTTTTACAAATATGTTTCTGATAAAAAAAAAAAGTGGCGTTTAATTTCCATAATCTTTGTTCAGTGAACAGTCAGTTTGTCAGCAGTCTAAAGATATTATCAGAGGGGGTTAATCAAGGATATTTAATATTATGCCAGCTTTGTTTATAGTTTGGTTACATGGCAACCGACAGTTAAAGACGACAAGTGGGTGCGTTCAATGTCGCAAACATAGGCGAATGTTCGCGATCGATTTGAAACCTTTGCCTTGAACAGAGGCGAACATTTGTGGTCTGTTGCTGCATCAATGTCAATGGGAGACTTGTGGAATTTTACCAAAAATTGGTCATTATGTCTCTCTGGATTTGTTGAGGGTTTTTGGGGAAAATTTGTAAACAAAATAACTTAATATCAGACCATGCTACTGTCAGTTACTGTCCAGTTGCTAGCGAGTTAGCTAGCCGCCTATCTAAGGTAACATTTTAAATGGAGAAGTGTAATTTCTTTAAAATGACAACTAGATGAATAACATTACTGACATTAGTTAAAGTGGATAGTTTATACTCAAGTGAACTTGCAACAGTATATTAAGTTTAAGCAAAGCTCCTCAACTGCTAGTCACTTGTCAGCGCATAGCTGTGAACAAAATGAACAATTTCATCAATACTGTTACAGTAAAGTAGCCTAGATTAGCTCAGTTAGTAGCAAATCACTCTATGACTCAGGAGACCAGGGTTCAATTCCTGCTCACTGCAGCAATTTTGAAGGTGCATTTCGCACAGCTAAACCAAGCTAGATAGATAGATGCAGTAGAGATAGAAGGTTGGGCTTTAGATTGGGGGGCTGCAAAATTTACTACAAATAAATAAGAAAGGTCTTATAAGCGTATTAGTTATCCACCTCTTTGTCTTATACAACATTAACAAGCATTAACAAGCTGCTTGTTAACACTTACAAGCTGCATGTTAGCTGTTAACAAATATGCTTGTAAGTCACTTAAAAGGCTGCTTATTAAAGCGGCATGTTAACCGTTAGTTAATGTTATTAAAGGATAACAACAGTTAACTAACTGTTAGTAATAAATTGTTAACTGCTTATTATGCACTGTTAATACCTAATAAGCACATGTTATTCTAAAGCGTTACCCTTTATGGGAATTGTCGTTGATTAGGTTCATGTCACATACAAATGGCAAGTTAAAACATCTTAACGTTAGTTACGTTACCAAACTTAATTGTATGTTAAACGAAGGCATAAGAAGAACACTTTGTTCATCTAATTGGTTGATTTGGCCCGTCGATAACCAACAAAGGTGGTGATAGACAGATGGTTTATCCAATCAGCTAAACAGTATTTCCGCCCCTTCCCAAAAGTTCTTCAATGAAAAGTTCCCAGATGGATATGCGGAGCAGGTTACAAGCGGCTGGCCAAATTACATAGAGGTTAACAAGTGGGAATTTGACATTCAGTAGTCAGTTAGGAAACATTTTTGTACCTTACTAGTTGACTAGTAAAATATAGAAGTCTTTAAACTAGTTAACTAGTGCACATTTCAGTGTCCACTAGTTAACTAGTGAACATGCTGAGCATTACTAGTTAACTAGTAAGATATGAAACATATGAACTAGTTAACTAGAGAGAATTTGGGCCTTACTAGTTAACTAGTGAGCATTTTGGCTGTCACTAGTTAACTAGTTCACACAGAAATGGCTCACTAGTTAACTAGTGGACAGAAATGGCTTGCATGTACATGACATTTATGCCTGATATCAAGATATCTGAATAAATGCTCAATCGGCTTGCCATACCGGAGAGCTCATAAAGCAATGAATATGAATGATTGCTGAAAATGAAATTAAGCATCAATGAGTGTCCCATCTGCTGGCTCTTGTAGCAGGAGAGCACCTCTCAATACAGGAGAGGAGAGCACCTCTCGTGTGAAATTGACTTGCTTGTGCGTGTTTGTTTGTGTGTGTGTTTCTGGCTGTGCATGTTTGTTAAAGGGTGCTAAAAAGCGAGGGGTGGTAGTTTCAGTGGAGCTTCAGGTGAAAAACGAAGGTGTGGATAAGATGGCAGTGTGTGTGTGTGTGTGTCTGTGTGTCTTGTGTGGGTGGCCTTGGAATGCCAGCTTGGCACTGCTCCTCAGCCAGTGAGCCAACAGCGCAGCTTCAGATGCCTCTTTATCCCCTTCCTTTCCCTCTGCACCCCTCCTCTATCTCTCTCCCCTCTCTCTCTCTCTCGCTCTCTCTCCCTCCCTCCCTCCTTACCATCCCTCTCTCTTTCTCGCACAGGAACAGCAGATTGTAGACTCAATTACTCCCCTGTCAGGTGATTATCCCAGGCTCTTAATGCAATCTTCCATTCACGCACGTTACCATATTTCAATTACGGCCCGCCGCCGCTACCACTGACACCCGCCGCCGCCGCCGCCGCCGCGAAACAAGCTGCGTATTCAAATACGCCGATCACCTCATCGCCGCTCGACAATGTCAACTGTAAAAGAACGCCAGCTGAAGGCAATTACGGGTGTGTTCTGAGCCAATTATGATCGCTCTCTCGACGCCGTTTATGCCACGGAGCTGGGGAGCGTTCGCGGGGAGAGATGGGGATGGGGGTGTGAGGGGGGGAAAAATTGAATTTAATGGCAATATGCTTGCTGTACAAATCCCCGTCACTCCTGTTGTGTGTGTCTGTGTGTCTGTGTGTCTCTGTGTGTGTCTCTGTGTGTGTGTGTGTGTGTGTGTGGGCCTCTGCGGGGGCCATTAAAGCTGATAGGAGCACATTATGGCTCGGGCTGAAGGGCCATCCGGGGAGCTGTGGAGGAGGCTCATCTGTGTGAGTGTGTGTGTGCGTGTGTGTGTGTGTGTGTGTGTGTGTGTGTGTGTGTGTGTGATGAGGGGATACTGCTGTGTCTGCCAGCCGGAGTGGTGCTTCAGCTTCGCAGGCGAGCAAGAAAGGGAAGTGGTGATGATGGTCCGTCAGGAGGGTGTTGCGGGGGCTTTTGGCCTAACCCAAGGCTCGAGCTACTCTCCAACTTTACACCAGACATGCATTATATGTTTAAGATGACATGCAGGCTCTTTGTGTGTGTTTTAGCCGACGCGTCCTTTCACAGCTTCTCCTAATCCATCCGCGCAGGGTGAGATGCATTTAAAGCCAGTGCTGGACTGGCTGGGCCTCGTTAATTGTGCAGCTCATCCACAGTGGTGGTTCTCCATTTACACTCAGCCAGACAAACAGGCATTTCCATCCCCAGCATGCTACCGGGAAAACAGGCAGAGTGTAGCACACTGGATCGGTCATTATTAGAGTCTCTGGGACATGAACTCACGCAGTGAACGTGGTATGGCTTGTCCCATTCTCTACATGGTGATCTACAGGTGTGCCAGAACTGTTGACTAGACATTATTAGTTACAATATAGGCTTCTATGTAATGATTCATACAATTAGGTTTTTATACATGTGTTTTGTATTGATGACTTTTTGTTATTGTGATGCATTTCTATAATGTTTTTATACTGTATTTATATTTTCATCCACCCCTCAAGTTCATTCAAGGACAGGTAAATTAATAATTACATAAGGGCTATTTAAATATAGGGCTATACAAGGATATCACATTAATTGCTGCTATACTCTCCAGATTAAAAAAATAAAATGGGTCTCTTAAATAAAACATTTACAGTAGACTCAGCTGTGGCCTGTGCCAATGCTTCTGACTGTTTAGCAGGCAGTTCACCCCTAGCACTACCCAGAGTCTGACCTTGCTTGTTAGGAGATGTCTGCCCTCATAAATACATTTCAATATTAAACCAATATAAAATAGGCTGTTATATTTCCGTCCCGTAAACCAAACCTATAAACCATTGTATTATAGAATTATATATATATAATAGGATCTATGCAATAATATGCACAATGGGAAACATTTGCTTTTTTTCACATATACAGTAATAATCCAGAATTGTTGTGAAAAAAAATAAAAGAAATTTACTCAAGTAACTCTAGAACATCAATTATTTGTAAGATAATTATTTTTTTCAATATGATATGTACTAAATATTTTTTATTTACAGCATATCATATCAAACAGGCCATGTAAAAATGCAGCTTCGCCTTTCCCCAGCGGAGGATAGAGATCTCCCCAACAGGCAGGCGTCTGCCTGACACCCGCTCACTGGAGCCCATTTCCACAGGGCTGGCCTCCAACACCTCAGCAGAGCAAATATAATAATGTGTTCAAATGTGATGAATGCATGCGAGCACAACTAGCACAACTCAAGCCCCTGCTTTGATGTATTACGTTGGCTCGCCTGCGTGCCTCATTCTGCTGTATTGCGTTGGCGGGTGGAGGTGGGGTTTGGGGTGTGTGTGTGTGTGTGTGTGTGGGGGGGGGGGGGTCCTTGACTGGTTTCCCTCAGACCGTAACCCCTACTCGCGGAGATGAAGGATGGCCGTCTTGTAAACAAGTGACAAGCGTCCCGGATGACAATTCCTAATCCATCATAGTGCTGTCAGAGCTGCCGAGACCGAGGTGACGGACAGGGCCTGAGAGAGACCCACAGGAGGGGACATCTGCTGGGTGTCAATCCACATCATAATTTGAAAAGCAGGGGGGGGGGGGGCAGGGGGGGGTGAGTGAGAGAGGGAGGGAGAGGGGATAAATAGACAGGTCCATGGCTGGTCTACAGATGACATAAGATCCCATATAAGACATAGGCTAAACAAACAGAAATGCACAAATACAAAGAAATGCACGTCACATCAAATGCAATTAAAACAAATATGCATTAGACTTAGACTACTGCACCAGTATCCAATGCATATGGATGCATGCAGACTCAAAAACATACATCGGAATCAGAATCAGAATCGTTTTTTATTCACCAAGTATACTTACATATACATGGAATTTGACTTCAGTAGGTGTTAAACTCTTTGTACATTCAACAAATCTACATCTACATCTAACCCCAGATAACAAACCTCCATACTCTGGCTCTATTCATCCGCACCTTTATGAGTGTGAATCAATGGGGAAAAAAATGTGTATAAAACGAAGGGGCAGAGCAGCGCTTGCCCCCCCCCACCCCCCAACTCCCCCTTCCTCTCTTCTCCACTGCATGAGATGATGCTTTAGGTGAAGGCGCACATTAATCTCACAAAAAGCTCCCTGCTTCCCTCTGCCAAACCGGGGTTTCCGATCGCGGGGGGCCTCAATAACACCTTTGATGTGGACAGGCGTCCAAAGCAGCGGAGTGAAAGGCGAAGGGAGGAGGGGTGTGGGAGGATGGGCACAATGGGCCCTGACCCTCGGCCTGCATCTGTCCTGCTCGCCCCATGAATGGGGCACATTGATGCTAACCGTTAGCTCTCCGCTAAAGGCCAAGCGCGAGCCAAAACCAATGTGGGGCAGGGCTGGGGGCTGGGGTACAGCCAGGAGCCAGGAACAAATTGATTTGATCTGAGCCAGTTCCCACTGAACCCCTCCGCTCCATCCATCCCCACCCCCATGCCACCATTTCCACTTGGACCTACTTAAAATACACATGCATGGGGGATTTATGTAAATAACAAGCAGAGACCGCTACAAAACATTCAATAAAAAGACGTTCTATTAAAACCCAGAGACCATTATAGTGTTTTTGGTACATTTTTACAGACCCCTGGACATTCTCTTAAGATTTTCACCATTTTGCAGTTGCCATACAACTCTGTTGTGATGAATATAGAGCATATAGACTTGACATGTTTCAGTAGAACATGCACATTACATAGTGTATTATCTTATTTAATCATGGGCTTTTAGTGGCTCTCTGTGCAGTTTTCCGTGGTTTGGTTTGTTGGGCCAAATACATCTCAAATAATGACTATTGTTATTTTTAATGTGATGGGTCTATTTTGTCTAGAACCACTCTCACTTCCATATCCATGTGCAGATGGGTCAGGCACAAAGCAGACTTCTCTCTCCACTCCAACCTCTCTCTCTCTCTCTCTCTGTGTAAGTGTGTGCGTGTATGTGAGAGAGAGGCCTTTACTGTACTGGTTCCAAGTATAGCACACATTCCCTGACTTGGCTAATGGATTGCTGAAAACAAGCCATCACACTGGTCATTAAGGGCAAGAACATTTGATAAGACCCTTCAAGCCACCAACTAAAGAGCTTGGGGTACTTTCCCTCAACCAAACTATACCTCAGGATATTTAAACTGTGGTATAGATAGATAGATAGATAGATAGATAGATACTTTATTGATCCCCAGGGGATCAAGAGTAGGTATTAAGATATATCAATAATAACTTTAATGTTATCTACACATTCATGTGTAAAACATATCTGACAGTAATCACACAAAGCCTCTAATCTGGACTAAATCCACTTGTAGGTATATGAGAGTTGGCATAAGGAAGTAGTGCCACTGCTAAAAGTTAATACAGCAGTGTTTAACCTGCCACCTTCTGGCCACTGCCATCTGTTTGATGCCAGTCTGAAAAACAAAACAGAGGGGGTCAGAGAGGGGAAGGATGCCTCTGTCTTGGATTTTGTTATACCGGCCTTTCAATCTGTTCCTAGGGGATTTCTGGTTTAAACGCTCAAAACCAACACAGATATTTTGACATGAAAATGAATCTGACTTTAGCGTATTGCTCTAGAAAATGTCAACTTTAAAACTTGTTTATGATTTTTTTGTTACCAAGTTACAATAAGCTCACTGTTGTTTTTGTGCCTTAGGAACGCACATATTTATTTCTGCAGTTGAAAAGGTCTATAGAGAGGAGATACGACACTTCTTAAGGCACCATATCAGTCCGCCCGTCATCTTTGCCCTTGTTTTGGGCGCACTTAAGGTCACGAGGGAGGGAGAAGCTTGTATGGGATGCGGAGCACCAGGAGAAATGGCCTGCCTTGATAGTGAGAGGGAGTGTACACAGTGAGAGAGAGGGATGGAGAGAGAGGGAGGGGGAAAAAATCAATAGCGGTATAAAATTGATTTAGTGTGTGTCATAAAACATAAGTAAGTGCTCTGAGATGGAGAAAACTGGAGTCTCAATTTAATCTGCACAAAAGCTACACTGTACTGATGAAGTGATCTGTGGGGGGAGAGAGAGAGAAATGGAGAGAGGAAGAGGGAGGGAAAGATAGAGACAGAAAAAAGAGAGAAAGAGAGAGAGGGGGGGTAGGAGAGAAGGGACAGGAAGAGGGGGGAGAGAGATACAATAAAAAGCTAAAGACAGACACTTAATTGTCATATTAAAGACTCTCTCCCTGGCTTCCTTGAGTGGGAGGTGAGGTGGCCATTCATCACAAGGATAACGGCCACAGGAATCAAATCACAATTAAAATCTGCTCAATATCCTCCGCGAGATGTTTTTCCTTTTTTCCTACATCTCCCCCTCTTCCCCCATCCTTTTTTTTTTTGCCAGCATTATTTTTTTTCTTCTCCCCATCGATTCCCCCACCACATAAATCAGAAATGTTGCGGTGCATGTAATGGTTTATGGGGAAAGGATTATGGCTTTATGAAGCTAATGCTGCAGAACTCTCTCTCGTTCGCGCCGCCACTGCGCTACGCGCCACTCTGCCTCTGAGGCCATCCGTTACTCCTCCTCGCAGGAGGACACGGTTATTACGGCCGCAGACAGCAAACAGACGCATAGGGTTTGCGACAACACTATCAAGCCTCCCATTTAGCTTAGGGTTAAGGCACGGAGCCATTTGATAATAATAAAATAAACTGTGTCTGATATGCCTGTAAATCAAGGAGAGCGTTCCTCAGCACTTGCGCCACTTATTCGTACATAAAATTTGAATGCCTTATAAATATTGCCATGGATATATAGAGCATATCTCAGAGCTCTATAAAAAGACACATTCCTGTTTTTACAGGGCAGAGGCAAAGTTATTTTTATAATGAAATGAGGAGGCAAATGTAAGGAGAAGGCAGTAGGGGGTTCTCTCTGTCTGTGTGTGTGTGTGTGTGTGTGTGTGTGTGTGTGTGTGTGTGTGTGTGTGCGTGTGTGTGTGTGTGTGTGCGTGCGTGCGCGTGTGTGTGTGTGTGTGTGTGTTGAGTGGATCTTATTGAGGTGATCACAGCATGGTCTGTCATAGCTCATTTTCAATGTATGGTTGGGGGAAGGGGGAGTAAAAGGTGGGGGTAGTGGGTTCCAAGTCGGGCGTCAAGTCATCATCACCCAAAGCGCTTGTGACATGGCCAGAGAGGGAGATGGATCATCTAGCTCTGCTGCTGGAAGAGCCGCCCGTCCCTTGATGTCACCCCTCTTTCACACACACACACACACACACACACACACACACACACACACACACACACACACACACACACACACAAACCTCTAGCAGGGGTGTGAATGAGGGGATTGTGAGGCAGACAGAGAGGCAATCACCCCGTCAGGCTTTGGGGTCAGCGGCTTGACAGGGCCACATCATAAGCAGAACCCCCATCTCCACCCCAGCTTACCCTCTCAGCTCACGCTGGTCGCTAACCAGCTAATGCTCCAGCACCCAGGGACCATGAGTCTGGGTTTGTGGGGACGCGAGAGCGATGATGATGGGGTGGGGGTGAGGAGACAGAGGTGGTGGACGGCAATAGTATCCTAAAGTATTTTATTCCTTTTTCCCTTTAGGTTTTTTTCTGATAAAGACCTGAAGGTCTAAATATTGTGCAAATAAATGGGAGAATGTAAAAAAATCGCAGTGCAGAGACATCGCCATTTATTAAGACCTGAACGCTAAACCATGAGTGAACTTATTAATGCATATTTACCACGTCGTTCCCTTACCCACCTGAGATCTGTTTGACCCTAAGAAATAGTTCCACTGTAATACAAGTGCCTTGACTTTATGAGATCCTAATGACTTTACCTGACGTCGAGCTGTAAGTTTTGAGGCCACTAGCTGTGTGATAGCAGTTTTTCTTTTAGCATTTTGAGCCAATATCCGCTAGAGCCGTAAAGACAACACCACCAACTGTGACCTCGAACGAGCAAAGGTACTGCATCACCAGATTGAGCTTCACCTTTAATATTTCCACGCAGAGATGAATAGCAATCAGTCTCCTCCTGCCCCCTGGACGGGAGTGGGAGGAAGTATAAAAATGATGAATGGAAAGCGAAATATGTGTGAGTGCTCGTATTCGGCCCCTGCCGCCGCGTTTGTAACTTTCCCAGAGTCGTCGTTTTTACAGAGGAGAGAGAGACAGAAAGAGAGAGAGAGACACAGAGAGAGATGGGGAGAGAGGGGGGGGAGAGGGAGGAGAGAAAGAATGAGGAGACACTCAGACATGACTGACAGTTTTACAGTACGCATAAAAACCCCTCCATGGTGACAAACACATACTTATATTAGCAGGGATCTACGTATGTCCCCGAAGAGGGTAGCCTGTTGTTATGGTATTCTAGCAGTAAGTAAGGACACATGAAGGGGCAGAGGGCATTGTTCTGCTAGGCTAAGTTAGGAGGGCGGGGTTGCTTGGGTATCTGGCATAGATTTACAGATGGTGTGCAATCAGTTGTAGTCAGTTTATGCATCTTTTATGGCATTGCCAACTTTTTCATGTTAAATCGGCGTGTGAGTTTGTCAGCAGTGTTTATTTGCATGCCGTCATGTTACAGACAGACATTTTTGATGAGGCAGGCTTGGAGGGCTGCCATTGTTCAGAGTCACCTTCTCTTCTCACTCATAATCATAGAACTGCTATAAAACAAAACATGTAATACAGGAAATGTTCATTTCCATAATGCAGAGACTGTGTGTATGTGTGTGTGTGTGTATGGGGGGGGGGGGGGTTGAAGGGGAGGCTGCTGCAAGTGAAATATTAAGTTTAATATGTGCATGTGGTCATTGCTCATTTTGACATAGAATAACACCAAGAACAACTTCCTCACCTCTCTTGTAAGGCAGAAAAATATTGAAATCCACTTCACCCAAACTCTTCACACAGACTTATTGTTTGACCTCCACACAGGTGATCTGACCAAAGCTTAAAGGGGATATCTGATGTTAAATGGGTTTTAGATATGTTAAGTATTAGCGCTAGTAACAGGGCATCTCTCATACTGCACATTGCTTTTTTAACCCATCTACAAGGCTAACAAGAGCTCCACACTGCTAATAGCGTTGTGGAAGAAAAAAAGTTCTGAATGCTTTGGGTCTGGATAGGGTCACCCCTCGTTTATGACTCTAGCTTCTGGTCATACTTAACATATCTAAAACCCAGAGTTTCTGGCTTTCCTTTTCCCCATCATGTAACCTCTGGTTTTCATTCCTAAATTATCAGTGAAATGTATGGTATCGATGTAGCATATCCATGTTTGGTCTTCAAATGATCCTGGTGATGTGGGCAGCAGTCTAAGCATGGTTTCAATGTGACACAAAGTATCAGTGTCTGCATAGTTGTAGACCAAGAAGTCCACACTCACACTAGCTGGCTAGCTCACAGGCCAGCTGAGTATGAGGACATTTTTATTGGTTCGTGGCATACAGTAGCCTATGCATGTCTTGGGAGATTCTGGCCATATCGTTTTTGGCTCTTGCCTCTTCTCTTCGCTTCATCTTGATGCTCCTAGAGTGAGGCCTTTCCTTGCTCTGGCCTATTTTGTTAATCTGTTTACTTTGTTCAACTGGCATATCATTTGTTGAAGTGTACTTGCCTAATTGGGTTTACCTTGCATTCAGTTGAATTGATATTTAAGTTTATGCTTTACTGTTAAATAAATTGTTCATTTTTCCATAATTCATATATCCCCTGATGTGTCATGCCACTATTGTGCCACATAGCTGATAAACTACTTGGCACATGTTTCCCCACTGCTTATCCAGCTACACTGGCTGTGGCCACTCGCATCAAATTCAAGTCTCTAATGCTTGCCTACAAAGTAGTCTCCGGTTCCGCTCCCGGGAGCATGTCTATTTTCCCACAGCCCTATGTTCCCTAACCCTAACCCATCCACCCACACCTCAGGCCTAACCCTAACCCTAACCCCAACCCTAACCCTAGGCCTAACTTTAGAAATGTGGGCTCTGCCATCGCTACGCTCATACCAATCCAAACTTTTTTCATATGTTGTTACTCGTTGGTGGAACACGCTACCAGTTCCTACTAGACCAGGGACATCCCGCTCCATCTTCAAAAAATTCCTGAAGACCCAGCTCCTCTCGTAGTACTACTTACAACTAGCCTTGCTAATTCTTGCTAATTGTAACACTTATCACCTGATTAGAACTGACACTTTACTGTATAAAAACTGGTTAAAAATGCGTAATGTAATGTAATGTTGAAGGTCAATTTATTAATTTTATGGAGTTTGATTAGTCATAGGTTCTCACAATATTTACCACTGATGCATTGTACCATTGTCTCATAATGTTGAAGACATTATACATATTGGACATATTATGGAGTCCAATGCTGATGTGATCCAACAGCTTTTTCAGCAAGATAAACTACAATCATGGCACCAGTGATGACTGGTATAGATACTCCAGAAAGCACCATCATTTCACTCAAGTCAAGTGGATAAGAATGTCTATATACTACAGTATATGAATGGGCAGAATATATTCCCAGCACTTCCATTCACTAAGAAATTGAGCATGGCAAAAGCAAGAGGGGAAAAATGACATCCTTAGCGCAGGCCTGTAATTCAATCTGCCGCCGGGATCTTTATGTTGCTGCGCGGCGGGGATGCCTGCCGTAAACGCCGGAGCGTTACTAAGAGGCAGACAGGGTCGGCAGCCGTGAGAGAGCTCCTCTCAGATAAAAATTACATGACAGTCCACGAAACGCTTCCATAACCCGCCGACACAGGATGATTTTCCACTTCTGACAAGCCCCTGTATTGAGTATGATAACAGTTACTTTGTCTTCATCCAGAGGGGTGGTTGGGTGGAGAGGGGTAGGGGTGAGGGGGGTATAATATCAATCCGCTTGATGATCCAGCAAACCGAGTCGAGCACTTCTGTATCAATCTTCATACACCGCTGCCCGTTGTCTAACAAAAAGCCCCCTGAAATGGGATCATTCAATCACAGACGTTTCTCTCTCTCTCTCTCTCTCTCTCTCTCTCTCTCTCGCTTGTGTGCACCGTCGCAGCCTGCCTGGGATGACTGGGCCTCACTCTGTTGCTCAAGTGGTTTTAACTCCCTGTCAGCTTTCCCTCCTTCTCTCTCTCTCTGTGTCTTTCTCCGTCTCTCTTTCTCTATCTCCTGTCTTTCTCTCACTACCTCTCAGATGGTCTGCATGGGGCAGGTCTGATTAATTGGTAAAAATCACTGTACCTGATCATAATCTAATTCACATGATTTCAAGGATGGGTCTGTGAGATGATGACTTGATACAGAGGAGAAATTGAGGAGTGAACCCTGTCCCTTTTGATTATGGAGCGAGAGTGCTGTACTCTGTCTGTCTCAACCATACTGTCTGCTGTCTGTCACATCTACCTCAGCTCTTTCTCCTCGTGTCTCGCGGTCCTTTTGTCTCCATTCTTGATGCGCACATAGTTGTTGTTGCTGTTGTTGTTGTTGCCTGTTGTGTTTTCAAGATGCACAATGCAAACCTAAACAAACCCTGCAGCCCAAGACGACCTTAAGAAGAGAAAAAAACACACACACTACAACGTATCGGTGGCATTGGAGTGACGTCTCCGTGACAGTTCAATTCAATGAGCATGGAACACACAGCTGCTGACACAGAGAGTATGACAGAAAGTAAAACATCTATCGACATCTGGACCTCCTCGTATTCAGTAAACGTATCATTCACAGAGAAATCATCACTATATAACTGCATATATTTGACAAAAGCTAAAATCTCTACAGCAATCAATTTCACAAAGCAATGAATTTTTACTTTTGATTTGGATGAACAAATAAAAAAGAGGTACCACACATGGTGGAAAAGAAGTACACAAAATGAAATGGAAGAAGCGATAAAAAGAAAACAAGCAAACGGCTAACATAAGTGGATTTTCTCGGACAAGCTGCGATATTCAGCCAAGACCAAGGAAGAGCCTGGGTTGTCCCGATAAAATATGACTCAATCAACAGGCACTCAACAATCAACTTGAACGTGTCAGTTTTGATATATCCAATCATAGCTGTAGGTTGTTTGGCCTTGTCTAATGTTCTGTGAAGATGGGCTTTTCATATTCTTTATTGTTTGCCTCTTCTCTGTGAGCTCCATCAAAAAGAGAGAAATGCCTCTCTCTCCGTCTCGCCAAGCAGACTGCATCCACAGGGTAGAGGAACTGAAGACTGCGGAGGAGCGGGAGGGGTGGATTGAAAAAAAAAGGAAAACGATAAAATTTTAACCCCTTTAAAACTGTATCCTCTTCTCCAAGTGGACCTGAGGGCTTGGAGAGCAAAGATCACTGCAGTGGTAATTGGTTCCTCTAAATCTGCTGAGCTTTCACAAAACAAAATGCTGTTTCTCATCAGAGTTGGGGGTTGTGGTGTTGGGATGGGGTGGGGGGAGCAGGAAAATACTAAGTACAGCAACAGTAGACAAGTACAAGCATCCTACACCCATCTCCTCCAAGTAGCCTGCGTATTTGTTCACCCCGTACTGTATGTCTGCATGACAGGTTATTGGGAAGTAACTACATGTCAAAGGCAGGTCAATGAAGCTTTTTCTTTTGACCGGGTAATAACACTCTACTATGGCTGACCTAGGCCACAGTGCCAGTGGGGGAAAAAAAATAATTAAATAACAACTTATATTTTATTTTTCTTGCTTTTATTGGTAACACGTTCTATGAACACAGTATCCATAGAGCATTATAAACACATTCATAAATGATTCTAAAGTATTCATAAAGCCTCACAATTATCGACATAAGTCTATATACAGTAGCTACTTATACATAACTATGACTGCACTCATAAAGCATATAAAAATGTTCATTGCCTATATTCCTATTTCCTATCATTATGCCTATAAAGTCCTATTATAAATGCTTACAAGACCTAATTAAGAATTTCAATCCACCAGTACTCTAAGTAAAGTGAGATGTGCACATAATACCTAATGAAAAGCTATAAGGCACCATTACAGATGATAAGTGAAGTGGTATGGTTTGCAATGGTCAATGATATTATCAAGAGATAAAAGAAGCTTACTAATGCATGGCTTATGCCAAAACAACATAACACTTTATGAGTGCAGTCATGACTATGTAGAGATAGTTATATAGACTTATGTCATACGTTATTAGGTTTTATTAATACTTTATAACCATATATCAAAGTGTTTAAAATGCTTTGTGGAATAGGTTAAAATATGTTGTATAGTGCATTGTGATATTTCAAGCTGTAAGGGCTTATACAACATCTTTATGCTTTATGAGTGTAGTCATAGTTATGTATAAGTAGCTATATAGACTTATGTCGATAATTATGAGGCTTTATGAATACTTTATAATCCTTTATGAATGTGTTTATAATGCTTTATGGATACTGTTTTCAGAGAAAGTGTTACTCTTATTTTTGAGAGCAATGGCAAATGGGTCATCTGAAAGTGACTCACATGGTCTATTAAAACCGGAAGCATCAGACTTTGTGTGAAAATAAAACCCAATACGCTCGGACAATCAGCATAGCATTCTCTTGTCTCCTTCCTCCGTCCCCCCACCTCTTGCAAATTGGCCCACGTCTCCTGTTTAGCCTTTAAATGGCAAGCTCTCAAACGCGCGGCATAAAGACATCAGAAAAGCAACACGCCTCTCCAGCCTCACGCGCCACTTTGAGCAATTTGTCCCCTATCGCTCAGTTCATATAAAGACTGAATTATTCGGCCACGCCGGTGCAAGGGATTTGGGGGCCCTTTCATTATACCCTTAAGTAAGTGCGGGGTTTTGACTCCTGGCGTAGTATTTGGCTTTGAAACTTGCAGATTTAGCCCGGCAATATTGCCTCATTTTTCATATCCATTGTTGGCGTGTCAGCGTGTCATAGCTGCTCCACAGTGCTGTTAGATCAGTCCAAATGTATAAATCATCCTGGATCTGACACACTCATTTAATTTGCCCAGGCCCGGGGTTTTTCGTCGGCACGCTTATTAATTGAAAAATCCCTGCGCGTTCGCTGAGTGAGAACGTTCCTCCTACTTGCACGATCCTTTTTATTTTATTTTTATTAACATGGATATTCCCGATGATTTCCCCCAGTATCCCCAGCGGCTGCCCGGCAGGCACCCTGTCATTTATCATCCTACGTTATATTTGTCAATCCACTCAGTTGTTTGAAGGAAAAGTCCTCAAGAAAATCGCTTTGCATAAAAAAAAAGTAGCGGGTGGCAAATTTGCTGAGATCTATACAAATATGTCTCCATTCTCTCTCTTTCTCTCCCTTTCTTTCTTTTTTTCTCCCCTCCCTCCCTCCCTCCCTCCCACTCTCTTTCCCTCCCTCTCTCCCCACACACTGGTTCCAACCCTAGAGTCTGCGTTATTGTTTTCCATCTGTGAAATAAAGTAACAGGTACTTAATGTACCAAAAACAATTTGTCCAAGCGTTATTTTCCCCCATTGAAGGGGTGCACGGCTCGCTGAGGGTGCCCCTTTATCTCAGTACGGCTAATACGTTTTCGCACTGCGCTCCGGCGCTTTCATTTTACAGCTGAGGGGCTCAACGGCTTCATGCTGGCTCCGAAATGGGACCCCAGTCACTGCGGCCCCTTGGAGTTGGTGTAGGTAAGTGTGCAGAACAAATGCTGAAAAGTCTTTAAAAAGTTTTTTTTTTTCCCCCTTTTGAGCATTCCGTCCTTACTCCCTTCACCTGGCCATGTTTTTTTTTTGTTTTGTTTTTTTGCACATGAAGCATTTGTGACGTGCAGGTGTGTGTTACTCTGTGAATCTCAGTGTGCATAGCTTAGCAGGCCTAAACGTGTTGTTTTACTGGAAAGTTCATTCCCATAGGGTTCTATGTTTGCATCTTTTATGTGTGTGTGTGTGTGTGTGTGTGTGTGTGTGTGTGTGGTTATCTTCTGGTCAGCTGGGGGTTTGTCCAGAGCATGCAGCATGGGATGGGAGAAAACAAAAGAGTTGGATTGGGGGTGGGGGAGGGGGTGGGGGTAGGGGCAGGGGGCATAACGGTGCTTGGTTTGAAAAAAAAAATCCAATTTGAGTCCCTCCCTCCAGAGACACATGAGCAAAATCAGAACAGTCCCTGTGACTGTGTCAAAACAACAAAATGAGGCACATTATACAGCACGATGACCAGAGTAACAAATGGGCCCAACCATATTCTCGCTCTCCCCCAAAAATAACACTGGCTGCTTGAGGATCTTCAGTGAAGAATAGAAAATACATGTCAGTGGTCACTCCAGTATTGCAAATTTTAAACGGTCATCACACATCATCGCTGCTGACACTGTGGCTCTTAGCTCTCGACTTTCAGGGTGTGAACAAATACAAGTCTGTGGGTTTTGTGGCTTGGGAACCTGAGTAAGTTTTGCTCAAGGCGATTCACCAGGGATGAGGTTAGGTAGCAAGGCAAAGCTCTCACGGGAGTAGGAATCGAAGTCCCAAAGTCATTTTTGCAGTAAAGCATTTCCATTGCTGGCTAAATATGACCTATCACACCCATACAATGATTCACCCGGCATGGAAGCCAAACTCTAGATGACGCCTCTAAACTAAACTAAACTAGAGAATGACACAGGGTGTTAGCACACAAAAAAAGCCCTAACAATTGTGTACAGGATTTGAATCATTTAAGGCATATACTGTAGACATCTTTCCCAATCCTGAAAAATTAGTTAAAACGACAGAAGTGAGGAGACAAGAATGAGTTTAGGTTTTTTTTATAATGACCTTACATGTTCTGAATAATTAAGCAAATATAACGAGAGAAAATGTTTTCACAGCCATATTTCATCCTTCCTCAAGTGAACATTCCGTGAACAACTATTTGAATCCCCTTGGCATTAGAGCGTGGATGCACTCACCACCCCCATTTTAATAATGATATTGCAGTCTCGGTAATTCCACTTGAATTAGCATCTAATGAGGGACCTGCAGTTGATCCGGTATCACAAGCTCTTGATTCCGGCGAAGGTAAAAGGGAATGCCTCGGCTAATGCGCTACCTCGCCAGACACCAGTCAACCAGGACTAACTGGGATCACCCCGGTTTAAAGGTAGATGAGGTAGAAAGCCTAGTTAAAGGGGATGACGATAATCCCCCACCCCACTCCACCCCACAACTGTGACTTAATTAGGCATAGTCAAGAATTGATTTATGGTTCATTTATTAAATTAGTGTGGCCACAAGAGAACATTCATATGAATTCGGGGGGAAAGTTAAAGGAGAAATCCGGAAAAAATGACCAAAATCGGTGCTACTGAACTGGAGCAGCTGCAGCTAATGGCCAGTGCTCCCAGTGAGCTACAATGCTAGGTCTGGGGGCATCATCCGCATATGCAATTAGTGCATATGCCTTGCGAAGATGTGCAAACTTCACAACGCATATGCACTAATTTACCCTTATATCATCATGGATGCTGACTTTTGAACTGTGCACTGATAACAACTCCTTTTTAGCCCAGAGGATTTGGATTTCTAAAAAGAATGTCAAACTTGGTCTGACCACAGGATATGTTTTTTTATTTGCATAGTAGAATTTTACCCAACATGTGTGGATGGAGTGTTGAACTGACACAAGCAATGTTATTGGGCATTATTTTATGAACATTACTCTTAAACTGTAGCATTATTTTTCCACACAGCTGTTCACACTCTTGCATGTTACACCCAAAATAGACCCATGATTAACTAAGAAACGTAAGTACAATCCTTTTGAACCACGCACCTGGTGTCTGATCATTTATTCCACCTTCAAACTAGCAAAACTGAACACACCCTAAATACACTTAAAACCATCATACACTTCAGACCACACATTTTAGATTGTCAAAATAGGCATGCTCTCACCCATCTTATTTCTCAACTATTTCTCCTTCTCTTGGAGGGATCAGAAGTCATGTCTTGTGTGCTGAGATGGACTGAGTGACTGAGGGACACAGAGAGAAATCTAGAGTGAGGGAGTGAGAGAGAAGCATTTAGTCTTGGAGTTCCTAAGGCCCATGGTGTTTCACAGGTTCTCATTTCCACTGCAATGTTGAGTCCATCTCGCTTGATTGGCCTTGGACTCAGGCTCCCCTCGCTCCATAATGTCGGCTCGTTTATGGCATCTGCGCGTGCAGTGGCCTCATTTATGGTGGCTGGGCATCCCCATCAGCCCCCCGCCGAGGCTGATCCACACCAACACATGGCCACACTGGCGAGCCAGCCAGGAGGGCGAACAAGATGCGGATGCTTATAACTCTCTCCTCCAGTCCATGTCTATCATCAGTTCTTTTCTCTCTGGCTATTATTTCTCTCTCTGTCTCTTCCCCTCTCCCTCCCTCTCTCTGTCATACACAATATCTATGTTTAAAATTTCCGAAGGTGCCATTAGAAAACCACACACAGTTATAATGTCTATTTACAAAACATCTCAGTGCTGGATCTATTGTGAATTAGCAGGAGAAAAAAAAACTAAGCTAAAAACTAAAAAGCTAAGGGTGTACTGAATAAAGAATGAAAATTAAAAAAAAAATGCTGGGGTTGCATTATGATGTGAAGTGCATGTGAATGGAGATACAGTACACTCTACCCAGAAAAGGTTGCAGAAAACACACACACACACACTCACACACACACTTGGTAAGTACAGTAATGTACATACCAGTGGATTGACTGACTGCATCTTTTGTCTACCCGTGGCAGTCAGCACAATTAGCATTATTCCATTATGTGGAGAATGTAGAAGAGCTAATGGGATTAGCTCATGCGCTAGCACTCCCTAGCACATAGAGTGAGGATGGGACCACTTTGGATGATGTGTATAAATTTAGCTTGATTGGGTTAACCTTCTCTACCAAACCGTAACAGCTGTAAGTACTACATGTGAATCTTTCTCTCTATTGCTGTCTCTGTGTGTCTCTCTCTCTCTCTTTCTCTCTCTCTCTCTCATTGTCTCTCCATACCCCCAAGCCACCCCTTTCTACTATGGTTACATGGGCCACCCTACAGCTAATTCAGCTGACACAAGGGTTGCTGAGAGGGTCAACCATAGTTCAGTGAGAGGTTAAAGATAAACACTTTCCCCCACTTTCCTCCCCCTTTTATTCATCCCTCTCTTCTTTCTCTCTCTTTCTCTCTCTCTCAGCACACGCTTATGTGTGTGTCTGTGTCAAGACTGTGGCAAAGGCAGCCACAACAAAGGTTCAATTCACACGGTGCCTTTGCCACTGTTTAAAAGCTGACTTTATATCTTAAATCATCTGCTTAGCTATTTATTTAAGACATCTTTCTCTCTATAAATATCCAGAGCACCTTTTGCAGCACCCGAGGAGCACATACTTGAATTGTGTCCAATAGCCTACCATAGGCCATACCAGAAGTCCAAATGCATTTATTAACATGTACTGTAGTGTGTGTCTGTGGTATGCCTTTATGATGCTCTCTGCCCTTTATAATGTGTCAATGGGGGATAAAACATTAAATAATGTTTCTTACAATGAATGAAAAGCATTCACATACTCCACAAAGGTATTACTGAGCAAATCTCATTTGGTTTTGGGTATTATTGGACTGACACAATTTGTTTGGTATGCAGATCCAATTTTTGCTCCACCTAAGGGCAACAAGGGTGTCCTAAAGCTCTCAAGCCATTACAAAGTCAAGATTCTCTCTCTCTCTCTCTCTCTCTCTCTCTCTCGCTCTGTCTTTCTCTCTCAAAGTCTCTCCACTCTTTCCTTTCAGTCCTATCTTATCTGGCCATCACTTCATCTCTCTTTTTCTGCATCTGTCTGTCTGTCTCTCTATCTATCTCTCTCTCACACACACACACACACAGCTTCTGTCTCAGTCTCTACCTCTCTTAAGTGACTGGCACCCATAGCTGTGTCTGCAGTGTAGAGCGGTGAGGGTTAGCTGGAGGAGAAGGCCCCCGTCAGGCCTAAACGAGGCTCACTCCCGCGCGCCAGTCACCCAAGAGCCGAGAGAGATTCATAACCGCCAGCACAGGATGACAGGTGGATCAAATTTCTAAACTTTTGTGCTCGATGGCTGACGGGTGATCTGTAACTCCGGCAGGCCCGTGTTTTCTTAACCTCGGCACAGCGCGAGCCTCACATCCTGCCACGACAGAACAAGGTGACACCTTAATGCCCAGGAAATATAACGGAGGAAAGCTTATGGACTTTTAGTTTTGCAGGCTGCAAATTACCGCCGACAGATGGGAAATTTGAGGGAAATGGTGCAAGATTACTTTAACAAATGGCCTATGCCAAAAAAATGTAGTCTGTTTTTTCCCCACTTTCTTTCACTCATATTAGAACATATAAAACATATTCCAACTACTAACTACTGTTGGAATATTGCGCAAAAGTAACACTTTATTGAGATGACCTAAAACTAAATATGCTACATGTAAAAAAAAACAATATGTTGTAAATGATAGATGAAAATGGCCAACTCTGAGAAGAATATCTACATATAAGGCAGAGGTTCAATCGTACTATATTAATTAATCCTAATCGGCACAAAGTCCATTGTCATGCCATATGCAGCACTTGACTGGAGTCTGTTTTATCCTGCAAGACAAAACAATCCAAATTGTGGACATATTACAGTAAATGAAGCAGTCAAGTAATGCAGTACAGTTTTAAATAGCTGCAAAATGTTACTTCAATCTTTGTGCTTTGTCAATGTATTGGTTATATTTTTCTCCTTGGGTGTAGGCAAATAACAACAACACAACTGTAAACATTCATGTTTATATGTGAGAGAAAAAGTCTTAAGGCTGGCTATGGGTATTCAATGTCATATGCTCTATTGAGTCCAAACATGTGGATGTCACAGCCGGCAATGTGAAACTAACTCCCCTCAGCAGTGTTAAATACACTCAGGCTCTTTCCAGTTACTCTGTTACAAATCCCTGCAATGCTTCCTCCAAATCTGTCATTTTCAGATTATTCTTTGTGGAGGGTCTCCCCCCTTCAAACACAGACACACACAGAGAGACCCGTCACATGCTCAGTGGGGGTAATAATTGCTATGAAATTGTGTTATAGACAGCTGAAAGGTAAGGATCCTGATGGCCTAGGAGTCCGCTGAGAGGATTCCTGTTTTACACCCTGTCAGGGATTTCTTTTCTACCTCCTCCTCATCTTTTCCCCTCCGCTCTCTCCCTCTCTCTCTTTCTCTCTCTCTCTCTCTCTCTCTCTCTCACTTACCCGCAACCCCATCTTTGTCCTTTCTTTCTCAACCCCCTGCTATGGATTTGTTGTCATCAGGCCCTGGCGATCTTGCTGACACCCCTGTCAGAAAAAGATTTTTTTTTTTTTTCCGGAGCCTGCTCCTGATTGACTCCATTTGTAGAGTGTAACTCTATCAGAAAACGCCACTCTTCTGCTCACTCAGTCGTCTGTTTCTGCACCACATCTGCTGAAGCTGGAAAAAAAAGCTGGGAGGAAGAATGAGAGAGAGAGAGAAAAGATAGAGGGTGATGCAGAGAGAGTGTCCTCAAAGACTAATTATGTCACCAAAAAAAAAAGTGCTTCAAACTTGCATTTATGAAGACAAGAGGAAAACATGTTTACATGACTAACCAAAAAAGTTCAAGTGTAAATCTACTGTACTATTATGGGGTGGGAAGGAGAGACAGGACATCATCCCACAACACCCCCCCCCCCCCCAAAAAAAAAAAAAAAAACAATAATAATAATAATAATAATAATAATAATAATAATGAATTAAACATAAAAACTTATGTTTAATTCATTAAACTTAGAACTTAAAAAAAGTAGCTACTGTGCATACAGGGGACAGCACCAATAATTCTAAGCAATGCATCTCTATTTGTCTATGCTGCCTGTCTTAGCACTTCCCACAAATGATGCCCACCACTGCCATGTCTCTCTGATGCAGAACAAAGGGATTCTGCTGTTGTTGTTGTTGTTGTTGTTGTCTTGTTGTTTGTCACCCCTCTACACTGACAGCAGAAACAGAACCCGTACTCCAAGAGGCTGAGAGGAGAATGATGTGGGTGAGGGAGTGAGAATAAATGATTCGCAACAATGGAGGCTGTCAGTAACTTTTGCCCTGTTTGTGTGTATGTGTGTGTGTGTGTGTGTGTGTGTGTGTGTGTGTGTGTGTGTGTGTGTGTTTGTGTGTGTCTGTGTGTGAATGAGTGAATGAAATCACACACTCAAAGACCATAAACCCCACCAACAAACACTAAGGGAAATAGCTGCATGACAAATGAGGTAAAAAAACCCCATCTGCAGCAAATTTTAAATTAAAATATTCTTGGTGCTAATATGAGGTTACCAGTTTTTCGATCTATGTCAGCTGTCTAAGCTGTAAGCTTCCTCTAAGGAGCTACATGATGAACTGTTCCAATTTAAATATATTTCAGACTAAAGTATTTCATAATATGATGATGGGTTGCCACATAACATTAACAACATCATTCTTTGGGAACAGAAACAAAAATGTAACAGAAAAAAAGAAATGGAAGAAACAGAAATTATAATAAAAAAACATGCCTTTTAAATTTGAATTTGTTTGCCATGCAATATGGCAATAACCAGAATTAAAGGCAATAACAGAAATCGGTCAACAACACATAAGGCAATAAAAGTCATGTTCTCCCTCTGTAACATTTTTAATCCCTTTTATTTCTCTTTACACATGGCTTATCAGTCGTCAGATTGAGAGAGCCATCCCATTCCATTCTTCTGTTAGAGGGGGATGTGTCAAGACCTATTTGCCACTGGTTACGTTGAGAGGCACATCAGAGATGACCCCTAGACCCCCAAGTGACAGAAGAAAAAGGTTGGCCGATAGTTTTCCATTATGGAAGTGAGTGAGCTCTGCCGGATGGGGAGAGGTCAAAATAGAGAGAGAGAGAGAGAGAGAGAGAAAGAAATGTTTGAGAGTGTTTTTTCTCTTCGCATGTGTCGCTGATGTGAACGAGCACATTAGAGGAGACAGAGGGTCCTCTCCAAGCTGCCGGGCCACTGACGTCTCGGACCCGCAACAAAGAGCAAAGACTCTAATTTTTTCATGTCACGACCTCGACACATGCGGTGTGCAGGGTATTACAGAGGCTAACACCTCTCTGTGTGATTGTTCCGCAGGCCTCTTTTATCTCCCTCTCATTTCGCAGTACAAGCTTGGCTCTTGTCCTGAAACCTGTCCGTTATTTCTGAGAGGAAAACATAAACTCGTAAACATTTACCTTTAGAATGAGAATCTGCATGCATGTGTGTGCATGAGAATGAATGTGCGAAAAGCATGTGAGTGTCTTTCTGTGGACAATACAGTGGTGAAGTACAGAATATGATTTACCATTGCTACAACTGGGGCTTTCTCATATCTGTGGGCTGTTTGCAAGGTGATCGTGAGATATACAAAGAGACTACTATTATTGCCAGGGCCGGGGATGCCACAGTACTTTAGTGACAGTAATGTGGCAGAGTTATGTACAGTGCGGTGAAGAAAACTTCTTAATACCTCCCAGATCTGCGGCAGATGCACTCGAACAAACAATTAGCATGACTCGCAATCTAAGGGAAGGCAGAGAGGAGAGCAAGCGAGTGACGACAACTTGAGTGATGGCCGCTGGTTAGCATACGGGCTCCGGTCTCGCGGCCTCGCGCATGCCTGTGGTGTACAGTGGGTTCGGCTTTCACGGTGGGCCAAGACCCACTGTGACGCTGAAACCCCACCCCACCCCTTCCCATTTCTCGCCCAGCCCAGCCTGCGGGGCTGACAAATGACCGGTGGCACAGCGCTTAAAATGATGGAGGGAGCCCTGGCAAAGGGAAGGGTGGAAGAAAATGAATGGAGAGAGGAGAGAGAGAGAGAGACGGAGACATTTGCGCAGCTGATTTATATAATATGACAGTAATCTAGTGATCTGAAGACCGTCTCTCATCACTCATTACTGGGTGCTCGTGTTCTGGATGAATGTCTCATAAAAGCGTGTCATCCGAGTGAAGTCTTTACAGGTTGGGCTCCGACGACGAGGACAACGTTAGAGCGACATTAGCGGCGGAAGAGGATCCCCCACACACACACCCCCACCCACCCCGCCCGGCTTGCTCTAGTTCCCATATAAATCACATTTATGAAAGCCGCAATTACCTGATTACCTGCCTGGGGTCGGCCCCTGGCTCGCCGGAGGAATTCATTATGGCCTGTAATTCCATTTAAATCTGCGTGTGAATCCCCGAGTGCGGCCAAGGCGCGCTCTGCGATCGTGACACCCTGATGAGGTGGGTGGGGGAGATGAGGTGGGCTCAGAAGAGAGAGATCAGGGAGGCCGAGTGGCTCGTGCGTGTGCTTCTGGTGTCAGCCGCAAATGAGGGCATAAGGTGGGGTCAATATGAAAATGAGAGACCAGAGAGAGGCAGAGATTTCTGTATGTATTTCTGACATCCTCTTGAGAGATTTTAAAAGACTGTGTTCAGCCATGTTTTGAGATTCCTTCTCAGGGTGAATTCCAGAAGGTCAGGCTTATCCGCTCTTAGTAAACACTACCCACAGACCAGCTGTAACATTTGACAATCCAGTCACCCGACTAACAACTAAATATGTCTGGTGGCCTTAGTTTTGTGGGCGCACCAAGTATGCAGTGAAAACATTGAATTTAAGCAACTAAAAACGTCCCACAGTATTTCTGTGAAAGATCCAGATCAATTCTTAATTTCCATTCCATTGCACACCAGCACCACAAATGGGTGCTTTTGACACATTCAATCTGAACCTGACTCTAATCTGTCTGGTTGTGTCTAAGGTGTTCCACAAAATAAAGTTGCACAGGAAGTAAGCAGAAGGTGATTTTTCACATACTGTACATGTCTGTTTCTCAAGGTCACCAAATATTGTTGGTATGGGGAAAAAAACACATGTTCATGCCCCCAGAGTGTAGTAGCACTTTAGCTGCCTCGCAGCTCCAGCTGTTGTATGCAGCAAGGTAGGTAAAAAGCTACAGATATTATTACATTATTACATTACATTTGGCTGACGCTTTTTAACCAAAGCGACTAACAACATGGTAAACAGTAAGTTTTAGAACAATTCTCACAATTTTAGGACAGTTTAAAAAAAAAACATTAGAGTACAGTAAGAATAAGTGCGTCGGTGAGTGCTGTTTTTAACAGTTACTTGTCAGTTTAAAACGGCTGGTGAGTGCTAGGATATCGATGTGTGAAGATGGAACCCTACTTTGTCCACATCATGTGACATGATGTGCATACATTTTGATCCATGCAAGACCTCAAGGACCCAAATGTAAGAACTACGCACAGATCAGTGTCATTCTCTTGTGTAATATAGTTCTACATTTTATAATACTGATCTTTACTTGTGCAGTGCCCATACAAAATGTGCTCACAGGCATACTGGATCCGGCGTTGATCACCATGTTCTTGAGGTAAAGATTTGCCAAATGTTTTTGTGTCTGCAAGCACAGTTCTTCTGGCGTCAGTCTCTATATTGTTGTGGTCAAGAGCCGCAAAATGTTGTCTTACAATAATTTCTTTAGCATTTCGAAACCAGGCAAACACTCAACTCTGGTCTTACTTGGTGTGTAGTTGATCGATGGCTGGATCTCATTTCTACTGTTCATAAAAATCTGGGCATTTCAACCAAAAATCTAATTAAGGCAATTTCAGTATGTTCACCATTATCTGATTGTGTGGGACATTGGAAACTATTATTCACAAAAAAACATGAGTATGAATACTTTTATTATTCATAATAAAAAAGTATGAATAATTTTATTAGCAAACTGACTGGGAACTTGTCTAGTAGGAAAAAGCTGGGAAATTGCACACACATTGTGAAAGCATCCATGAAATATGTGTTTGTACTGTCTACAACAGGCATGACGCATCATCATCATTTCGGTATTTGTGGTAAATTGAAGTTTGGAGAGTAAGGAGCATCAAACAAAGTGTTGACTACATGCTTAGGAAGTTAGTTTGTTCACACATTCATAAATTCATTAGGCTGTCTTCCCAGTCTATCACTTACATTAAGGTTCATTAACTTCTTTTTTCTTCTTTATATTAGCTAATTAGCACAGTGGAGGCCACAAATTAATTACCATCTCATACAGACTCAGTGCAATTGCATTGTGTTTATTTAGTCTGTCCTATTAACTTTTAATCTTTCGCAAACACTAAAAAAAGGTAATTAGTATTTTTTGATAAACAGATATGGCTGCATCTGGGGACTAATCAGTGACTCTGCATGGTGCCCTGTGGAAAAACAATCCTGCTGGCTAAATTGACCTTTTCACCCCCAGAACACCAAAAATGGCTCTGTCCTGGTGGGAGAGAGAGGACACACTTACTTGGGGAGGGGGGCATGGAAGAACACAAACACACACACACATACACACACACACACACTTGGGGAGGGGAATGAAAGAACACAGCTGATTTCAAAATGCCCTCCTGTGTTTGGAGCGTAATAATCAGCTCAGATGGTAATGAAGAGTTTACGTTAATGGCCGACTCATAGGCACCTATCCAATGTTAAAACGGCATGCGCGCATTGCTCCATGCAATCTTTATTGTGTAATCTAGCAATCTCTGGTTCCAAATTAAAGTCATCTACCCAGGCACTTAGCATGCAAGAAGAAGAAGGGAAAAAAAGATCACAATAGAAAAACAAAGCCCAATGACAAAAGTAATAAAACAAAGTAGCCTGGAAAAACAAATAAAAGCCCCTTTTTCATTGTTCACCAATGCTCATGTGTAACAGAGTAACCCAGCGGGTGGTGTGTCCACAGTAGTTATGCTCAGATGTTCGACACAGAAGTTTTCCTGGAGCACAGGGGCAGGAAGTGAGACTCAAATGGGCCCCTGAGGGGCAGCTGAGGGCCGGGGTAGCAGAGCACGGCTGCATGCGGCCTAACAGCTTCACTCACCAACAGCACAGACAGTACATCTGCACACACACACACACACACACACACACACACACACACACACAAACACACACACGCACGCATGCGCACAAATGTACAGACACGCAAACACACACACACACATATACACACACACACACACACACACACACACACACACACACACTTCACTCTCTCTTCTCTCTCTCTTTCTATTCTCCGGATTCCTTTTCCTTGGGGTTTTCGTCTTTATTGTTACTCATTACAAGACACACTAGATTCAATGACATGCCCAGCCTTTTGATCCTCTGCTATATATATAAAAAAAAGATGGGTGTTCAGAGTGCCTGTACAATTGGTGTAAAAAGGTAAAATGGGAAAACTGGTCCAGGAGAGCCAGATCCAACTGGTTTCACGCGAGTTTGATTGCTTCCCTATACTTTTTCAAGACCTCAGCCTCCAGGCCACATTAAATGCAAAAAGAAGCTTCACTTCAGGACACTCTCATCACAATTCCCCAAACAACAACAAAAAAACCTATCTGCTTCATTAGCTTATTGATCCATTAATGTAGCAATCACTCTTCCTCATATTCAGACAAGTCAAAAAAACACACACATGCAGCAGCAGCAGCTACAACACCAGCTAAAGTGAGGCGGCCAACGGCAATGATAACTCTAGCCTCGCTCCACTGGGTCTGTGAGCGCTGTAGGCCTATCCAACCTGATGAAGAAGGCCATTTATACTGGGCCATGAGGCAAAGGGGTCATCCCTCTCCATATTCTACCTATTGACCGACCAGTTGTTCCTTTTATTACTAGCAGGTTTTTATATTGAAGGATGATTACATTGAATGATGTCAAAGGAAGGGAGAAAAGATCGACCAGAATAATGACGTTCATGGGAGGAAGGGGGATACGAGAGAGAGAGAGATGGAGAGAGAGAGAGAAGGAAAGAGGGAGGGGGGGAAGGAGGTCGATGTTATCCCTGCCCTCTCTTTCTTCGCTGCTCGCAAATTGAGTCACATCCTCCCCTCATCCATTATTTAAAAGCCGATTGGACTCTGTTGGCATCTATGGATTTGATAATCATTCCAATGTCCATATTAAATATGTGACATAAATTTCACCACAGGAGGCTGTCGATAGGAGGCCACGGGAGAGTAACCAAGGAGCAATAGAGGAACTAATGTATGGATATGACAGAGTGTGAGACTGTGTGTGCGTGTGTGTGTGTGTGTGTGTGTGTGTGTGTGTGTGTGTGTGTGTGTTCGTGTGTGCAGTCTGTGCATTTGGAAGGCTCCTCTGGGTATTTCATAATACGTTTGTGTGAGAAAACAGAGACATTAAATGTGTAAGTGTGTGTGTGTCTGTGTGTGTGTGTGTGTGTGGTGGGGGTCATAGATGGATAGAAGGTGGTGACTTGCCACATAAAAAAAAAAACAGAAGAGCATGATAAAAAGCAGCATCTGCCTGAC